>NC_135997.1:37872726-38056515 GCF_048128805.1 Centroberyx gerrardi
TGGTCATACTGGGAGGAAACACTGGCTGTACTGGGAGGAAACACTGGTCATACTGGGAGGAAACACTGGTCATACTGGGAGGAAACACTGGTTATCATACTGGGAGGAAACACTGGTCATACTGGGAGGAAACACTGGTCATACTGGGAGGAAACACTGCTCATCATACTGGGAGGAAACACTGGTCATACTGGGAGGAAACACTGGTCATACTGGGAGGAAACACTGCTCATCATACTGGGAGGAAACACTGCTCATACTGGGAGGAAACACTGGTCATACTGGGAGGAAACACTGGTCATCATACTGGGAGGAAACACTGGCTGTACTGGGAGGAAACACTGGTCATACTGGGAGGAAACACTGGTCATACTGGGAGGAAACACTGGCTGTACTGGGCGGTGTGTTATACTGGTGTGAATGTGAAGCAGAAAAAGAGAGCCTGCAGGTTAAAGGTTCAACAAACATAATAATGTTAAACAGCAGTTTGACTCCACTCAGCTTCAGCAGCAGATCTGATCCTGGATCAGTGAAGTTCAGACTCTCCTTCAGTCTGGAGACTGAAGCAGTTTTCAGATTATCTTTCACTGATTTCCTTCCAGTAAATCAATCTGCTGCTACATGAACAGTTAACAGACTTAACTGCAGCATATTACTCATAAACACTCCAAAATGAATGGATATAATCCTCTAGGCATTGTCTCCCCAATAATAAAGGGGATGTACCTTAATTCTTTTTTTAACACTCAATAATAAATTTAACTAATTAACTATTTTATTAATAATAATCACAGAAAGTGCAAACTTCATACAAATCTGCATAATCGCCTGAACAATTCTCTTGACAAATTTCAATACAATATAATGCACCATTGGTGAGATATGGGTCCAAATAGCATGGACATGAATTTAATCAGTTAATTAATAATAGTTATAATAATCATAAACACATAAAAATCAATAGAGTTCTTCCTCTAGGGGTAAGTAAAAGTAAGTAAGTAAAAGTTGATTTAGTATAGCACCTTTCACAGAGCAAGGTCACAAAGTGCTTCACAAGAGTAAAATTGTTAAAAATAAAAATAAGACCATAAATACAGTAAAAAGAAACGAACAATAAAACATAACACACAAAATACAAACACTAGACAGCACGAGGCGAGACAAAGGCCAGTTTGAATAAATGAGTCTTCAGCTGCTTTTTAAAGGCATCAACAGACCTCAGATCGTACGTCTGTAGGAAGAGCGCTGCACTTCAAAACCCCGAGGGACAGCCGGTCAGCCTGGTCAGAGGACCTAACTGACCTACTGGTGATGTAAGGATGGAGCAGGTCAGAAATGCACACCGGTGCCTGACCATGCAGGGCTCTATATGTGAAAACAAGAACCTTAAAATGAATCCTGGACTTGATGGGAAGCCAGTATGAAACTCAGATGGGTGTGATGTGAGACGTCCTGCTGGACCCGGTCAGCAGCCCCGCAGCAGCGCTCTGGACCATCTGGAGACGTCCAGAGACGACTTGCTGAGGCAGGTGAAAAGGGAACTGCAGTAGTCTAGCCGGGATGATATGAAAGCGTAAATGATCATCTCTAGCTCAGGTTGTGATACAACTGACCTGAGTTTGGCAATGTTTCTTAAATGGAAGAGGCGTGTACGGGTCAATGATTTGATATGCTGATCAAAGTACATCAAATATAACACCGAGATTTCTAAGATTAGACTGTACAGCTGAAGAAAGGGACCCAGTACTCTGAGCAACCTTGGAAGCTATGCTATCTGAAGCAATGATAAGGACCTCAGTCTTATCTGCGTTCAGCTGTAAAAAGTTGTTCGCCATCCAGTCCTTAATGGCAGTCAGACAATCGTGCAAAACAGTCAGTTTGTCAGTCTCATCAGGCTTAAAAGAGACATACAGCTGGATATCATCAGCGTAACAGTGATATGAGATACCTTTAAATTTGCTGATAATATGACCTAAGGGAAGCATATACAAATAAGATAGGACCCAAGACAGAACCCTGAGGCACACCACAGGGAAGAGCAGCAGCTTCAGACGTGTAGGGACCAACCGACACAGAAAAACTCCCATCAGAGAGAGAGGAGGACCAGTCAGGGCTCCCAGAGACACCCCCCCCCCACCCCCCCACCCCCCCACCCCGCCTGAGCCTTTCAGTCAGGATGCTGGGATCTACAGGATCTAAAGCTGCACTAAGATCCAGCAACAGAACATTCACCCACATCAGAGGACATCATGATATCACTGGAGACTCTGGGAAGAGCTGAGCTGGGTCATCAATCAAAAGATTCTTATAAAAATTGTTCAAGTTATCGCGTTCACATGGAGGATCTGCGGCGGACACGGCGGCGGTCGGGGTGAATCCATAAAAACCCCCGAAAGTTATTTCAGGGATATAATTACATTGTGAGAGAGACCATGACTGGCTGAACATTTTAATGTGTAATATATGCACATAGTGTTAAAATTGTGGAAATTATGACAGTTTAAATATGTGTAAAAAGAAAAAAGCTGTTGATAAGAGCCAAAAACACTATAGCAATAGTGTTTTTTTAGATTATTTATTTTGGCTTTTATTAGCTAGGACAGTAGATAGACAGGACAGGTAGGGAGAGAGAGGGGATGACATGCGGCAAAGGGCCACGGGTCGGATTCGAACCTGGGCCGGCCGCGGGAAAGACTGAGCTTTTGCGTCCATAACTCAAAAACTACAAATCTCATCACTTCGATATTTACATTGTGAGTGACAGGAGAAGTAGCCGAACATTTTGAGGTGTAATATGTGTATGTAGTGTGAAAATTGTGGAAATTATTACAGTTTAAATACTGTATGTGCAAAAAGAAAAAGCTGTTGAAAACAGGCAAAATTACTGTAAAGCACTAGTGTTGAACAAATGTTCCTAACTCAAAAACTACTACTACTACACTGTGAGTGATAGAAGAAATAGCCGAACATTTTGGTGTAAAATATATGTATGTAGTGTGAAAACTGTGGGAATTATGACAGTTTAAAAAATGTGAATATTTAGTAAAAATCACAACCTCTAAAGTCTGTCGAGGCATTATGACATCACGCACTCTAGAAGACTGAACATTCCACCATTCATTTCTATGGGAAAAAAATGCTTAGAAAAGTAACAGCACACCATTCCTGAACATGCTGAACATTTTAAAGTTTGAACCGCCTCGATAGCTCAAACGGTTCAAGCTGCATTAATGGCCAAAAAGTGCACAGAATAATAAGAAGCAGTAAGATGGATAACAGTGTTCTGGATGAAGCAAGCACACTAATGAGTGAGAGCAGCAGACAGAAAGGTCTTGTGATGAAAGTATGCTTTAAACAGTGAATTAAAAGATGAACCTGACTCTGCCAGCCTCAGATAACTGATGATATGTGTTGATGCTTTATGTCAGCAGCCAGCCGATCGTTCCCACATTGCTCCTCAGTGGGAGTCAAACCGGAGACGCTCCGCTGCCTTTCTAAACAAGCCAGCAGTAAACATGTCATCCTCCTGTCTGGGCCAATCAGGAACTAATATGAGCTGTAACTGCAGTTTCCTCTCGGGCCAATCAGAGTCATGCTGAATGCCGAACACAGCGGCATCATTTCCTGCGTTTTGTTTTCACCCCGTTCCGTCTGTTTGTCTGTCAGCAGGATATCAGTGGATTTTCACGAATGCACGGCACATAAATCTGTCAGAGTTTGTGAATATTTCACAACTTTTAATGAGATCCTGTTTCAGGCGGGTTGGAGAGGTCGTCAGTGAAGCTCCGCCTCCAGGCTGCAGGGAGGCTGCAGGAGGCTGCTGCTCTGTATGAAGCTCCCATAGAGAAACACACTGCTGATCCGCTGATCCACAGACAAAAGACAAGCTGCACACAGGTAGAGACGGCAGAGCAGCTGGGTTCAGGCCAGGCTGGGTTCGGGTTCGGGTTCAGGCCAGG
Source organism: Centroberyx gerrardi (assembly GCF_048128805.1). Lineage (NCBI taxonomy): Eukaryota > Metazoa > Chordata > Actinopteri > Beryciformes > Berycidae > Centroberyx > Centroberyx gerrardi. Next base: position 37,876,686 of record NC_135997.1, read on the forward strand.
CTGGGTTCGGGTTCGGGTTCGGGTTCAGGCCAGGCTGGGTTCGGGTTTGGGTTCAGGCTGGGTTTGGGTTAGGTTAGGTTGGGTGAAAGTGAGGTTACTCACTCCCTGTACACAACCCAAAGGGGTAGCCGGTTGAAATGGAGTGGTCGAGGGTTAGGTTAGGGTTAGGTTGTGCACAGGGAGGAAGAGGAAGGTTTGTCAGCTGAATTTCATCCTCAGCAGACCAAGTTCGCAACATGGAAGAGTAGGAATTTAATTTTGAAAATGCCAGATTGAAACGCATCGTTCCCCGAAGTTTTGCAAAAATCCAATCAGTTACGTTGGAGATTCTGTGACGGGCGGACAGATGGACCGGGCCGAGCCGCAGTCCCCCCCCACCCCCCTCATCCCCCCCCTCCCTCCCTCATCCCCCCCCTCCCTCTCTCCCCACCCCTCCCTCCCTCATCCCCCCCCTCCCTCCCTCTCTCCCCACCCCTCCCTCCCTCATCATGGACAATAATGAAGCAGATTTCTGCAGGTGTTTTGCATTTACATGAATGTAAAGCAGGAGAAGGCTGCACGCTCCAAACCGTTTCCTGGTTAAATAAAGGTTAAAAGCCGTGACTTTATCTTTATCTTTGGTATTTTTGAAATGTTACGTCTCTGTCAGTCTGGTGGAAACAGATCAGCTGTGAGTCAGACAGAAGAAGACTGGCGTTATTCAGCGGATAGAAACCCGGCGGGTCGGAGGCAGACTGATTTCCCTCCGGACGCCGGCGGTCCGGCCTGGATATGAGCTGCGCTTTGCTGCCTGCAGCTGAGCCGGTATTTAATGGGACATTTTTAGTGTGCATACCCCCGAAATGAATTCATAAAGTCTGCCACCAATCTTAAAGTTAAAAATCCCTCAAAAGAAGTTCTTACTTCTCCTATCAGTTTCTGTAGCAGGCGGAGCTTCCTCATCCCAACAGGACAGACTGTTGTCTCGCAGATAAATGACAAAACTATAAACTACAAACATTTAATGAAGAGTAGTTCTGTCTTCTAGATATCCATCGCTTGTAAGTACAATCTGGATGAGTGAGATTTTCATCATCTACTGACACAGTATTGTTCTGTGCTGTAGAATACTTTCCCATAGACTGATACACAGGTTAATGTGCTGTACCAAGCCAGTGTAAAGTAATAGGAATTCAACAGCAGTCAACTACCAATATTGGCCTATCCAGTTATCCATAGTTAGACGGGTTAGTTTGTCTGTTAGCAGGATTTCTCAAACAGTTATCAATGGATTTGCACAAAACTTTGTGGAAAGTTTGGTCATGGGGCAAAGAAGAAGAACTGATTCACTTTTCACACTGATTGGCCACAGGGGTCGTGGCAGTGGGTGTGGCTTAATGATAATAATAATAATAATAATAACGAATTTAATTTATATAGCACACTTTAAAATACAACGAAATCTCATAACTTACGAACAGATTGACATGAAACACCATGAAACTTCGGGGCCAATCAGCAGACAGAAGAGACAAACCCTCCATTATTGGGCCAATCAAACAACATGGAGGCATTTCCTGTTTAGACAGAACAAGCTGATCATTTTTCCAAACCTTGGTCCAGTGGTAGAAGAGCGGCACTAATGGAAACTGAGCAGATAGAGAGCTGATTAAAGTAAGTAGATAATGAAAGTTTTCCCAGCTCCTGCACACATCAGAAGCCGTGAAAACAAAACACCAGCGTTGTTGGTGAGGCGGGAGCCGATAAGGAGCTTTCCACCGAGTCCAAACTTCATACATTTCCTGCAGTGTTGCAGTGATTTGACTGTTCAGTAAAACACACAGAGACAAACAGGAGGTTTAGGTGTGTTTTCATGCTGGGTGAGCATCCACACTGCAGAGGGAGAGGGGAAATCTGTCTCTGAAACCCTGCCATGTTTTTCTTCCTTGGAAGGCGGTTCAAAGTAAAAGGTCGTTACTGCTGGAAGGACAAATCTGTCAAAATATCTCAAAACACACAAGTAGTAGTTTCGTAGGAGTAGTAATTGTCTGAACAGCAATAGGAGTAATAGCATTAGTAGTAATAGCAGTAATAGTATTAACAGTAGTAATGGTTTTATCAATAGTAGTAGCAGTAGATGTAGTAGTAATAGTTGTGACAGTAACAGTAGTAATATTTCTAGGTGTAGTAGCAGCAGAAGAGATATTAATAACAATAGTAGCAGTAGTAATAATATTAACAGTAGTTAAGTAGTACCTGTAGTAGCAGTAGTAGTATTAAAAGTAGTAATGGGTTTAACAGTAGTAGTAGTAGTAGCAGTAGTAGTAGTATTAACACTAGTAGCAGTAGTACTAATAGTATCAGTACTTTCAGGCAGTACAGACTGAACAGACTCCACCAGCAGAGACAAACTAAGTGACAGTAACAGTAAATATGAGGATGAGTCAGTCTGCAGAGCCTCGTTAGACAAACAGCCTGCTGACTCTGACAGTCGATCTGATCCTGAGTCAGTCTGCAGAGCCTCGTTAGACAAACAGCCTGCTGACTCTGACAGTCGATCTGATCCTGAGTCAGTCTGCAGAGCCTCGTTAGACAAACAGCCTGCTGACTCTGACAGTCGATCTGATCCTGAGTCAGTCTGCAGAGCCTCGTTAGACAAACAGCCTGCTGACTCTGACAGTCGATCTGATCCTGAGTCAGTCTGCAGCCGAGTGGAGCGACTCTGGTTATTCTGCAGAATGAAGCAGGAACTGCAGCGGGTTTTACTGTCTGTGTCTGTCTGTCTCTCTGTCTGTCTCTCTCTGTCTGTCTGTCTGTCTGTCTGTCTGTCTGTCTCTCTCTGTCTGTCTGTCTCTCTGTCTGTCTCTCTTTGTGTCTGTCTGTCTCTCTTTGTCTGTCTGTCTGTCTCTGTCTGTCTCTTTCTGTCTGTCTGTCTGTCTGTCTGTCTGTCTGTCTCTCTGTCTGTCTGTCTGTCTGTCTGTCTGTCTGTCTGTCTCTCTGTCTGTCTGTCTGTCTGTCTGTCTGTCTGTCTCTCTGTCTGTCTCTCTGTCTGTCTGTCTGTCTCTTTTCACTGATTTCCTTCCAGCAAATCAAACTAACTGAAGTGAGGCTCTGAGGAGCTGCAGCACAACAACAGTTATCCAGTCTGTGTAAGCTCAGAGTTCAGTGAATGGGCCATTTCACTAATTATGGACGCATTATTATTCCTATTTAGATTTACTTAGCAATTCGTGTTTATTTTCGTTGACGATCAAACCCTTTGAGAAATCTGCTACTTAGTCCAGGAACAGCCTGGATCTGAAACCATAACCATCTGTTTTATAAACACACACACACACACACACACACACACACACACAGTTGTCTGGAATGACTGTCTTGTTTTTATCTGGTCTAACTGTGATGTTTTTTATTTTTTATTTTATATATTTATTTTTTTTTACATTAAACTCAAACTGGCTTTATTATCACACACATCATCCTGATCGCAGTTTTTTGTTGCTTTATTTTTCATGACTTGGTGATGGCAGGTTTGGGATTTGAACTCACAACTCTAACCTTCACTTCAACCTTCATGTCCTCAGACCTGCAGCCCTCCAGGCAAAATTAATCAGATTTTATACACATTTTACATCTTTTTTTCCAATTGTGAGTTTGGAAGGGACAGTGCCCCCTTTTGACCAATCATCACACAGTAAATGGTGTTGGAGAAGTGACACGTTTCAAAACATTAGCTTTAACAAGGAATATGTGAAAAACTATTGTGGCGCCCCCTTTTGATGGTTTTTAATGAAACCTGCATGGTTAAACCACGAGTTTTTGGAAAAATGTATCAACATTGGACGATCCAAATAAAGTGTTACTGTAAAAACACACAAAGCGCATCAGAAAGAAATGCTAAAACCACAGTAAAAGCGATAAAAACATAGACATGCAACATAGAAGCACAAGAAAACACCTGACAGACACCTACAGACCAAGTTCAGTCGAGAAGAACAGACGAGTCAGTTGCCGGATGGAAAAGACAACTTGTTAAGGGAATCGGACAACCTGGTGAAACATGCTGGGGAAACTGTGATTTCATATCGACCTATAATGCTTCAATAAAATGATTTGTTTCTGTCTGTTTCTGTCTGTGACATGTTTGTCTGTTGGAGAAAAACCTGAGAAAGCCTCAGATTCACTGTCAGAGAAGCCTGAGTATGGCAGAAAAAAAAAATTCATGTAATAAAATCTTTATCCCACTCTAACTGCTGATTATTCGTCACACAGATTGCCAGTGCTGATTGCTGATTGCTGGTTCTTGAACACGAAATCTCTCTTCCAGCTCTTGAAACCACGGCTGCAGATAACAGCGTCTTCTGCTTCCACCTGACAGACAGACAGAGAAGACTCTATCAATATCTCTTGATTGGAAGAAGCCTTTTTTAAAGTTTTTAAATCAAGTCTATTTTACTCCCAGGTAGCTGCTATCAGGACTCTGTTTCAGATGACGGAAAAAATATAGTTGATCAAACAAGTGAAGATTAGTCTGAACGTCCATCTGGTTCCTGGGGGGGGGGTTGATTTTCCCCGAACCCAGGACCGTTTCTAGCTTGTTGGGGGCCCTATGCAAAATCTTGTTTGGGGCCCCCCCGCTATCAGGAAGCAGCTTTTCAGCAGCTTTCAGGAACTGAGTTGCATTGTTAAGACATCAAAATCAAAACAAACATGCAAATTGTAAATACTGAACAAATAAAATGATTTTTTTCAAAAACAGAATGCTTTGAATAAATTATAAACTTATGAACAAGAATAAACATAAAATTAAGTACTATAAAATGACACTAGCATCAGGATAAAAGTGCAAATGACAAATAACAATCCAATAATATACAGCCTATATTATGCAAAATAATTTCACAAATCAGAGAAGAGGTACTTGCATCTGGTGTCTGTGGGTCTGCTGAGGAAGATGAAGATGATGAAGATGGACCTGCTGTCCCCTGACCAGCAGAGAGGTCTGGTGGGGTGAGGCCAGTCCTCCAAAGTATCTCAGAAGTGCTCCTGCAGAGACATAAAGTTTCTAGGTGAATGAACATATTTCATCATAATTATTACTCATATTGTAATACTGTTGAAATCCAAAACCTGTTCGTTGGTAAAATTACATTAGTGATAAGTCTGCTTATAGAACTGAAATAGCAGAGAGGACTCGCTCATCCAGACTGGTCAAGACTGAGTGATAAATAAACTCCCACACTCTGCTCTTGTCAAGCAATCACCAGTTTATTCACAGAGTACACCACACACACACACACACACACACACACACACACACACACACACAAATCAGCTATGAACTCAAACATTAATCCCTGGGAACATTTACAGAGGCTGAATCAGTTTTTTTCTCTATGTAAAGTCAAACAATCTAAATAAGAGGATGAGAGACCAACAGAAGTTTCATCTTCTCCAGAGTGCAGAAAGTGCAGAGCAGCAAACACTGTTTTATGTTTTGTTTGTTATGTTTTTATGTTGTCCGGACAGGAAGGCGGCTGTGTGTTTAATCTAACTCCCTCTGTGCCCACCGGCCCGTAGTCCAGTGTTATTTAATATTATGATCAATGATATTGTAGCACTGCGACGTGGCTAGTAGTCAGAAGGAGAGTGAGACTGTAATTCCTTTTTGCTAGCTCAAACGAGCCCGGATTTATTCCCCGCCGCAGCGAACAGTCAACCCGGAGCTGGAGATGATCCCGAAAAACCACAAAAAGGACGACCGGCCCCACTGACTGATATTCTCAGGAGGTAAGCTAACAACTTAGCCACTTTTGCAGGAGGAAAAACGCCACACACTTTGCTAGTCTCCCTCTCTTTCTCCCGCCCCCTTCCTACCTGGGCCAGTTACCCACTACGGTGAACACCTCCCTCCAGTGAAATATGGCAACACATGAACACATAACATCTTGTACTTGACCCCTTCCTGTCTCTAATAAATCCCCCCCAGCCTCCATAACCCAGCGTTACAATATGTTCCCACATGTTGGGGCTGGGTTTGGATTATCTCTTTTTGCAGATGATGGAGCTGTATGGAGGAAAGGTAGGAATGTAGAATTTAGACAAATTCAGAAAGCTTTAATTCAAGTTGAGAATGAAGGATTCAGAACATCTAGCTCCAAAACTAAGCATATGATTTTTGGTCTCAAGAAAAAGCTGCTGAGGAAGGGAAACTATGACCATGATTTATCAATGTCTACATTATCTACATTATAGTGTTCGGTTCTGCTGCTAAATCCATTTTTACCAAAGCTAGACTGTGTTCAGTATAAAGCATTAAGAGTTTGCTGTGGGGCTTTGAGATCTTCACCTCTGCCGGCTCTACAAGTTGAAATGGGAGAAAGTCCTTTGTATTTAAGACGGTTGCATTACTGTGTTAAACTGAGAGGTTATAACAACAGTCTCTCTGCTAAATGTCTCCTTGGTGACACTGGGGAGTTTTCTGCCAAGAGGAAGAGAGGAGTCATTTTCTGTATCAGAGCGAACCAACAAGCTACAACTCAAAGAATCAGTGTGATAAAATCTGCATATTGGCCAGTTGTTCCTTTTTGGATTCTTCCAGAAGCCAAGCATAGATCTCTTTTTTATTAGAAAATATGAGATAAAGATGTAGAAGTTGAGTCATTAAAAGCAGGAATGGGACCTTATCTAAAGATTTTAACTGATGGCTCTAAGAACCCAGAGTGGAAGAACAGGATTAGGTTTCAGTGTAGATTATCTTGAAAAAGAAATATAATCCTGCGACCTTTCGGTCAGAGGAACTTCATCTTTAGGTCGTCTGACCGAAACATCGCAATAAAGCATCGTGCAAGACAATGTGCGGGATTAGATTTCTTTCTCTGCCGACAGGGTTGGCTCTCCTTGATTAGTTTGTCAAACCGTGGTGGACAGATATCCAGACAGCGGCAGACCTGACAGAGAGATGTTAGAACTGCTGGAAATACGTCTCAACAACGACGACTTCGAATTCGACATTAACACGTACCTGCAGGTGGAGGGACGGCCGTGGGCCAGAGGTATGCACCGTCACCGTCCCCATACGCAAATACATGAGTGAGTGAGAGCGAGAAGCCGGAGCCAAGTGCGCACTGAAGCCATCGTTTTATTTGCTAGACGACATAATTGGCGCCCGGTCCCATGACATCAGCCTCTTCCAGGACTTCATAGACACCCATAACCATCATCATTCATCCATAAAGTTAAAATATAGCATTGACAAACACTACAGTACATTTTGAACAGGTTAACAACACACATAAAAAACTATTCAGGAAGGTCTACTTTAAACCAATTGACACACACACACACACACCTCCATAATGCCAGTTACTTTCATTTAGAGGCACAGTCAAGTCCCAGATCATTTGTTTTTACAGAATAGCCTCCAAAAAGGAGGACCTGGAGGAGGCCATAGCTACATTATTCCAGTCACAGAATCCAGTTTGTGGTGCAGGAATGTAATTTTCACATAATTCATGTCCACTAGAGCTGAACAATTAATCAAAATTGGTCCTCTGACCGAAACATCGCAATAAAGCATCGTGCAAGACAGTGTGCAGGATTAGATTTCTTTCTCTGCCGACAAGGTTGGCTCTCCTTGATTAGTTAGAGCATTGTCAAATAAGAGTTTTATTATAAATGATTTTATTTTGTCAAACAAATGTACTTCTTTTTATGCACCAAGTCCTGGTCGAGTCAGGGTGATGTTACTCCTCTAACAGAAGCTTCTCCCAATCATTTTTTCTACTTCCTCCCAGACCACCTGGCCTCTCGGTCCAGACCACCTGGACTCTCGGTCCAGACCACCTGGCCTCTCGGTCCAGACCACCTGGCCTCTCGGTCCAGACCACCTGGACTCTCGGTCCAGGTGGTCTGGGCGTGGAGGCGGTCTTGCAGTTTTAAAAAAAAACATTTATAAGTGCTCTCCCTTCTTGTTCGGCTGTTTTACATCTTTTGAACATCTTGGCATTCACATACATGTAAAGTCCCTCTGTTACATGTGGCGGTGTACAGACCGCAGAACCCAATACTCATTTTATTGCTCTGAGCTTCTCTCTCTGAGTTTTAGTGCTCGGTGATTTTAATACCCATGTCTGTTTTCCAGCTCTTACCTTATCTCAGGTTTTTTTGTTTTTTTTAATCTCACTGTCACAGCTCCCACTCACTCTAAAGGTCACTCTCTTGATCTAGTTTTATCACTGGGATGTCCTCCTGAGGATCTGGTGATATCAGAGCCGTTGTATTCAGTGTGTTGTTATCTGCCCCCTCTCAGAGTCTTGTAAACTTGTACGTTCTCGCTTCTTCAACTTCCTCTTCTGCCGCCAAATTTTCTGAGGCTTTTGCTTCTGCGTTCAACTGTGCTGTTTCCTCTCCTCACTGTGAGGAGGATGCCGTGTCTTCAGCAACGTAAAGTATTACAAACAGATTCAAAGAGCATTCAAACAGACATACAGGACACAGCGAGAGCCATTGTAAGGTCTTCACTTGCACAAGGCTACATCACAGCTAAACAGAGAGACTATCTGTACGGTCCAGACGATCCAAGTCCTCGCCACTTTTACCTTTTGCCAAAAATCCACAAAGAGCGTCACGGTTCCCTTCAGGTTCCCCTCTGGGACCCTCTCCAGCAGGCCCAGCTACCTAAAGGACACATGTGATTTCCTGGAGAACATCTGAGTGGAGCGGAGGTCCCTCCTGAGCATGGCGACTCACTACAGACACTGACAGCTTACATACAAACAACACAGCAGCAGGTCTGCGTCCTGTAAAAACCATCGTGGACAGACAGCGGCAGACCTGACAGAGAGATGTTAGAACTGCTGGAAATACATCTCAACAACGACGACTTCGAATTCGACATTAACACGTACCTGCAGGTGGAGGGCCGGCCGTGGGCCAGAGGTATGCACCGTCACCGTCCCCATACGCAAATACATGAGTGAGTGAGAGCGAGAAGCCGGAGCCAAGTGCGCACTGAAGCCATCGTTTTATTTGCTAGACGACATAATTGGCGCCCGGTCCCATGACATCAGCCTCTTCCAGGACTTCATAGACACCCATAACCATCATCATTCATCCATAAAGTTAAAATATAGCATTGACAAACACTACAGTACATTTTGAACAGGTTAACAACACACATAAAAAACTATTCAGGAAGGTCTACTTTAAACCAATTGACACACACACACACACCTCCATAAAGCCAGTTACCGCGTCTTTCATTTAGAGGCACAGTCAGGTCCCAGATCATTTGTTTTTACAGAATAGCCTCCAAAAAGGAGGACCTGAAGGAGGCCATAGCTACATTATTCCAGTCACAGAATCCAGTTTGTGGTGCAGGAATTTAATTTTCACATAATTCATGTCCACTAGAGCTGAACAATTAATCCAAAAAAAATATCCAAATTCCAATATGAACTTGCAATTTCCAATCCTCAGAGTCTGCTGTTCATTTCTTCAGAGAGAGTTTGGTCCAAACTGGATTTGTGAACAAGGAGTTTTAGAATCAAAACCTTCATCAGACTCAAACTCAACTAACCCTAAATCTGCACACTCACATCTAGTTTTTTAACTAAATCAATTGCAATATTCTGTCAAATAATTGCAATTTGATTTTTTTGTCAGGCGGTCGACCTTGTAGAGACACTCAGAAAACAACACTGACTCTTTCTGACAGGATATGACAACTTGTGTTGACATTTTAATTACTGAATACCAACACTAGCTATTTTGTATAAGCAAAGTGACATAATCCAGAAATATTAATACTGTTTGAAGGCTTATCTTGTATGGACACATTTTTTCTTAGTTTTCAGAAAATGGAAACTATCTTGCTAAACAAAGAAATTACTTTGCTAAAGTCCCATTTGACATTTCAAATTTGCTCAATTTCATATTGCATTTCATGTTATGACTGTAATCTTTATGTTGGATTACATATTAATCTCAGTGAGAAGTCAGTAGAGGTCCCCAGGTAATACTAGTCCCGTGCGAATAGATATATCTTTGAGCATCACCTGGTGCATCGATAAGACTGCAGAAGGACAGCTGATGTTTCTGTTGAAGACATTTAATGTGTATGTGGAACACAGGTGTTAGTGTTGCTGCCAGCCAGGACAGAGGAAGTGGGCGGGGCATGTAGAGCAGACCATGATGAGTGATGAGTGAGCTCAGGTGAGGATGGGTGGATCCACGCCATGGAAGTAGGCGGAGGAGGATTGCTGAATAGTATGGCTCTATTCTACACCTTTATCTGATATCTTTATGTTAATAAGGTGATAATCAGAGGAACTGAACCTGCGGCTCGTTTCACACAAGCGATTTGTGGAGATTTTCAATTGCAGATGGCAATAGCTTGTCACGATGTGTTTCATGAAAATGCATCGATTGCAAGTCGCAAATAAAACTGTGAAGGCTGCAGGCTTCGTACATCCAGCTCTCTCCTTGTAAATCTCCTTTGCCAGTGTGGAGACGGAGACGCTCCAGAAGGATTCCTCCCTGATCTCGCCCACACTTGAGATAATTATGGAGATAATTAGTTGCTGAAAGATCCAGATTGCCACGGCATGAAATATGAAATTAAAGCGACCCTGTTGACAGAGATGTCTGTCAGGTTTGTAGTTAGGACCCAAAAGCAGAACACACCAGGCAGAGGCAGGGGTAAAAGTACAGGGGGTCTTTACTGAGCCGAAAACCAAAGTCCAAATCAGAACCAGATAATCCAAACAATCCAGGCAACAGTACAGAAACAGTGAGCTGAGTCAGAATCCAGTAGGCAGGTAAAAAGGTCATAACAAGTTACGGGCTACAGGAAACAGGAAACAGGAAACAGGAAACAGGAAACAGGCTGGAATGACACACGGGAGAAAACACTGGGACGAACTGGCAAAGACTGACTGACAACACAAGGTATATATAAACCATCTAGCTAACGATAAGTGGAGACAGGTGTGCTGTGATGGGCTGGCAGAAGATTGGCTGGTAGATGATGCAGAGGAGGCGGAGACAAGGTGGAACAGGTAAGAGCGGGAAACAGGTAAACCAATCATTGGAGCTGGAGCAGGATGGATGTATGGGAACCGGACACAGACACACAGAGCAGAAAACAAGACAGGCAAAAGGCAAACACAAAATGAACTGAACATGCATAATGAGAAAATGAATGCACCTCGGCTGGATCCTGGCAGATGTCGGGTCAGACGCTGGCGGCAGCGTGGCTCTGTTAGTCTCACTTCCTGTTCACCGCTTCCTCAGGTTTGGCGGACGAAGCTGTGGAATAAGCAAAACCTCTGCGGCCCACAGCGTCACCTTTGGTTTGCGTCTTGGGACAAAAACCTTCGATACAAAACCTAAACGAGGCAGGGGAGGAGAACGATTGCCGATGTGCCGATTGCCTACATGAGCGCGCTTTGCAACATGCACTCATGGCTTGAAATCTCTACGTAAAACACTCCAAAACGAGCAGGAGAATCTATCGCATCTCGCAGATCTCAGCCCGCATGTCGCAAGGCTCTGTGTTTCACGCTCTGCGCTGGGTTTCAGTAACGAGGAGAGGGAACAGCCTCCTGCTCCACGTCGCTCCCATTTTGTTGCTGCTCTAAGTTTTATTGCTTTATTATTTGGGTTGGTTTCTGCTAGATCAACTTTCGGGTTTTGTTTTGGGTTAGTTTGTTAACTTTTGTTAATTTTGGCCAGGACCTCCAACTCCTTTTTTCATCTCATTTTGTAATTTTCCTTAAGCTTTCTTTTTTGTAATAAATTATTTCTATTCGTTTTTGCAAACTTTGTTTTGACATCCTTGTTAGTTTGTTTCCTATGATAATTAAGTTTAATGAGGCTGTAACACCCTGGTTCCATTTATTGGGGATGTAAACACTTCAGTTAGATTTCTTTTTTTTTTGTTATATGACAGCTCAGACGCAGTAACCCGGATGTAAGTGGTCTGCATTTAAAGGGCAACAAGCGGAAAGCAGAGTAAAAGTAAAATGTCACTTATGTTGTACTTAAAGTTTTTAGTCACCATGTCAGTCTGCAGAGGGCTGCAGGTCGCCCAGCATCACTTTCTGTACAGTAGATAATTATTCACATCTTTCCCCCGGAGCGTTTAAGGAAAGGAGGCAGGAGAGGAAAGGTCGAGTCCAGCGTTTACAGAGAGAGTGAAGCGAGTCGAGCCAGCCGGCGCTGCGGGGAAAAGTTGACTCCAAGTTATTAATTATCTACCGTTCTACCGACTCCCAGTTATTAATTATGACACTCTCTAAAAAAACATGAACGGACGCTGGATTCAGACCTGCAGCCCTTCAGTAACGAGCCTGCCTCCCTCCTCCTCCCAGCTCTGTCGGGATGGATTTATTACTTTTCAGTGCTATTTGTTTGTTTGTTTGTCTGTTTGTTTGTCTGTTAGCAGGATTACAGAAAAACTACTGGCCCGATTTTCATGAAACTTGGTGGAAGGGTGTAGCATGGGACAAGGAAGAACCCATTAAATTTTGGAGCGGATCCGGATCCGACTCACGAACAAACAATAGCACGAACCTTCTAGTTTAAAGTGTATTCAGACAGTCAGTGTATCGTATGTAATGTGGTGGAGGCTCTAATCAAATGTATTACAGTAGCAATGAGTGCAAACAATTTTAGCATGGCTGCCTTGCTTTCCCATTGAGCTTCAGTGGGAAGAACTAATTTAAGGAATACGTTTATCCCTAAAGGTCCCCTTTTCTTTCTGATATCAAACTCCATTGTAGCTGCTGGAAATATCTGGAGGTGATGTCACCTCGTCTACGATTGGCCGGTTATCCACCAAGAAGAAAAACACACTGTGGCAAAGACTAAGGTACTGCAGGGTTTCACACAGCACAGGAGACATAAATGACGTTTGGATCACCGCTCTGGTGACTTTATTAATACACAGTCACTCGGTGCTCTGTGCACCGCTGTTAGCGAGCGGCGAGCGGCGGGTGGGCGGGCGGGCTGCCGGGCGGCCGGGCGGGCGGCCGGGCGGGCGCCAGTACAGATAATATAACATCAGAGACCGGTCATGTTTCATGAGATAACTTGGATTGTCATAAGGACGGAGAATACAATTAATAGAGAGGATGGAGAACAAAAGGAAATGCGTGGGAGTCTGAAATTGGAATTGTGTGTGTGTGTGTGTGTGTGTGTGTGTGTGTGTGTGTGGGTGTGTGTGTGTGTTTGTGTGTGTTTGTGTGTATGTGGCATTCGTTCATTTGCAAATTTGGGTAACTGAAGAACAAAATTAATTAAATGTATCTTCCTGGTTTTTAAGAGAGGGAGTGAGTCTTTCCATTGAGATTTTTTCTGTTAGCACATTGAGTCACTGTATAGTGGAGAGTTGGTCTTGTTTTTCCAATTCAGTAGAACTCAGTAGAATAGCTGATATATACAGCTGTATATCTGAGGCGTCTCCAGACGGAGGGATGGAGTCGTGGAGATAGCAGGAAGTTGTTGATTACTTCTTGTCAGAACTGATGGGTTGGTGGGCAGAGCTTTGTTCTGCAGTGTGCTGTGTGCAGTGTGCGGTGTGCAGTGTGCTGTGTGCAGTGTGCAGTGTGCAGTGTGCAGTGTGCAGTGTGCAGTGTGCTGTGTGCTGTGTGCAGTGTGCAGTGTGCAGTGTGCAGTGTGCAGTGTGCAGTGTGCTGTGTGCTGTGTGCTGTGTGCAGTGTGCAGTGTGCAGTGTGCAGTGTGCAGTGTGCTGTGTGCTGTGTGCAGTGTGCAGTGTGCAGTGTGCAGTGTGCAGTGTGCTGTGTGCAGTGTGCTGTGTGCTGTGTGCAGTGTGCAGTGTGCAGTGTGCAGTGTGCAGTGTGCAGTGTGCTGTGTGCAGTGTGCGGTATGAGCGTATGCCAGTGTCCACAAATCCCATTTTGTACTTCTTGATTGTGATTAGCTGTGTGTTAGTATTGTTCGTCATGGAAACGTTTTTCCGGCAGATTTGGGTCCAGAAGTCTGGATTGGTACTTATTGATAAGTCATGTTCCCATTTCTGGATTGAGAAGCAGATGGTCGATAAAAGTTTATATAGTTTTGAAAGAGGTTTCTTAGAGTGTCTTATTTTGTTAAGGTTTTCCCATCAGTGGTGCTGACTGAAGAGAGTTGTCAGTTTTACTGGTTTTTGCCTTAATTGCACATTTTAACTGTAGGCATTGTGTGTGCTGTATGGGTGATAAAATAGAAAATAGATGGTGCTATTTTGATCAGAAAATTCTGAGCCAAATTTGGGTGTTTTTACAAGGTGTTTTTGTGATTTTATAATTTTTTATCTGAGTCTTTGAAGCAGTTATGGTGTGTTATAGTCCTGTTAAGGAATGGTAAGTCAGTGATAGAGATTTATGGGTTGTCATGATGGTCTGGATGAATCCATCTGGTTATATACTGTAGTTGGTTTGCTAGACTGTAGTTTAGGAAGTGTGAGCCATTTAAGCCTTCATGAGATTGATCTTTTTGTAATTTGTCAGTTTTATTCGAGGTGATTTGTTTTTCCAATAGAATTTTGTTATTGCAGAGTCTATTGTGTTGAGCCAGTTTGTAGTGAGTTGGACCAGAATCTTGGTAAAACGGTAATTGATCTTCGATAAAACAGTAATTTTTATTGTTGCAGTTCTTCCAGTGTTGGAGAGAGGCAGGTTCATCCAGTCGTGGTGAATTGTTTTATTAATGGATTCAAGTTGAAACAAGTCTGACAGATTGGTGGAAATATTTCTGCCTAGATGCCTGGCTTTTGTAGGAACAACAACACATCGTCTGCATAGAGGCTGACCTTATGAGCTGTGCTGAAGGTGGTGAGTCCAGTCATTTGGGAGATTAACGTGATATACATGCATACACATAGTGAGGGAGAGAGCCGGTATCCATGTTGAGTTCCTTGTGATGTGAAGCTTTGTGATGTTATGTTGTTAGTAATGACGACAGCCATAGGTGAACTGTATTGTGTCTTAATCCAGTGAATAGAAACCCTAACGCTCCTCTGGACTACAGCAGCTTTAATATTATACAGTCAAATCTGAGCCATTTGGTTGGAAAACATGTAGCGTGTACATATTTTATCTCTCTCTTTACATCTGCAGCCCCCCCCCCCCCCCCCCCCCCCCCCCCACACACACACACACACACACACACCTCACTGTGTCTGCCTCTCATTTGACGCATACTGAGATAAGAGCCTTGTTATATTGAGTCTTGATGGATCAGCATCCTGTTTGCAGATCAGAACAGGAGCCTGGAGATCATTAATGAGACTGAGCTTCAACATGTGGGAGGGAGCAGGTGGGGGAGAGAGAGAGAGACAGAGAGAGAGAGAGAGAGAGAGAGAGAGAGAGACACAGAGAGAGAGAGAGAGAGAGAGAGAGAGAGAGAGAGAGAGAGAGAGAGAGAGAGAGAGACACAGAGAGAGAGAGAGAGAGAGAGAGACAGAGAGAGAGAGAGAGAGACAGAGAGAGAGAGAGAGAGAGAGAGAGACAGAGAGAGAGAGAGAGAGAGAGAGAGATGTTTTTGCATGTGTGAATACAGTAGATGAATAACAGTGAATTTATTCATGTGCTTAAATGTGTGTGTGTGTGTGTGTGTGTGTGTGTGTGTGTGTGTGTGCGTGCGCGTGTGTGTGTGCGCGTGTGTGTGTGTGTGTGTGCATCTAAACAACACAGTTACTTCTCCACCAGCTCACTCTCTTGTTATTCTCTATAAACTGAGTGAACTGGAGGGTGAAGTTATTCTTATTCTACTGTCCTTTTGTTGTAGAAATGTGACTCATGTTATTTGTCTGTAATTGAGGATCACAGACGTGATAATTAAGATAAAATTATAAGATTAACTTGGTTAGCTTGTTGCAGCAGTAACTGGATACTGCAGGGGAAAATACTGAATATAAAATAAGCGTTTAAAAACAATGAAATAGCAAGAAAGTAAATTAAAATAGCTCACGAACAGTTGTGGTACTCTATAAACTTGTATAAATTCAGCCATGCCAGATGGAAGAAGCTCCAGAGTCAGTCCGGCTTTTGGTTCCTCTCTGGCAAAGTTTTTTTCTGTTCTTTTCACAGTAAAGGTCCCAGCCAGTAGCAAAGTTTTTCTGTTCTTTTCACAATAAAGGTCCCTGGCAGTTTATCAGTTGTAACTGTTGCTTTGCCTTCATGTGTTTGATTATTGGCTATTATAACTAAGCTGTTGCTCTTGTTTTACCTGTTAACTACCTCAACATTCATGTTATAATAATTTAAAATAAGAAAAATGTTGGTCATTTTTTTATGTGAATGAAGAGAGAAAGTCTCGTCTTTCAGA
Source organism: Centroberyx gerrardi (assembly GCF_048128805.1). Classification (NCBI taxonomy): domain Eukaryota; kingdom Metazoa; phylum Chordata; class Actinopteri; order Beryciformes; family Berycidae; genus Centroberyx; species Centroberyx gerrardi. The sequence goes on from NC_135997.1 coordinate 37,892,997, forward strand.
TGAAAAGTTGTTCGTCTGACAATTCCAGGAAAAGAGCCAACTGGGAACCAAAACAGAATTACTAAACTTGACTTGTAAGAGCGGCATCACACAGAGAGAAGAGCTTTTCTGTGAACGCATCAGAAGCAGGCAGGAGAGTCGCAGTGTGAGTCAGAGGAAGGAAATGAGCAGAATGGAGACGGCGGCACACAGAGCGACAGCAGGCTTTAAACACAGCGCAGGGCAAATGAAAGAAGGCAGAGTCTCATATGAATCAGAGTCAAGCAGCTAATAGAGAGCAGGACTGATGGACTGATGGAGGGAAAGAGGGAGGCTGAAACTGGACTCACACTGCAGAAACAGACATTTATCTCAGCTGCCGTTTGTTGGAAGTCCAATCCGGTTCATGATGTCTGCCAAGTCTGCAGCAACACTTCTGCTGGTGGAGGCTGCAGGAAAACAGCAACAAAACAAACCTGTTGACCATCAGTCAGCTGCAGCTCAGGGTCCTTCAGCAATAACAGAGTGACCAGACAGTTAATACACAACTGACTGTTATTCAAGTGTTATTAATGCCACAATATTATGCTGCTTTATGCTGATCATCATCATCATCATCATCCAGATTATGTCTCTTTGAAGATGAAACTCCCTGTGAGGGAATCAGCCGGCTGCAGCAGCAACTAATGGGAAGATACAGCAAGAAATGTAGGAAGTAGAACAGAATGTAAATAAGAATTTAGCACATGGGATTATTAAAACATAACACACCTGACAATTTCAACACTGGAACATGTTAACAAGAAATGTATGAATTTAAAAAACGGAGAATAACAGCAATAACACTTACTGATGCAAGACAAAAAAGAATGAAAAATGTAAGATATGAAAATATACCAAAGATGTGAAATATATGCAGAATGAGATAAGTGTAGTAAAAGATGGTTCACCTTCTCCGTCATATTTCATTTACAGATGTAGAAAACTAAACTGAAAGTCATGTAGATCTGATTGTGGGAACCAGTTGCTGCTGAACAGCGTGGAGATGTTGCCATGGCGACGGAGAGAGCGATGCTCTCCAATGGAAAATGCCTCCTGATGTCCTTCAAGGAAATTAAATGAAGAGCAGAAATACTCTCAGAAAGACAGAAGCCTTGTTCTTATGCTTCTGCTTGGAAACATTTTCTGGACATTGTTTCTGATATTTCATGACACTCACCTCATTATAGCCTCAGTTTAACCCCTCGCACCCCGAGTTTCCCCTTAAATTTCCTCTTAAGTAGCTTCAAAGTTTGAAAAAAAATGTGTTTTCCATACTGTACAACAACGTCAGATCCATATTCTGTATCTGCTGTTCCAATGTGTAAATATTCAAACCCAAGATGACATTTGTTATGGCTGCACCATTACAGCAATTGTAAAAAAAAAAAATCTAGATGTTTGTGCTTCATTTTCTACACATTTCTCTGTAATTCAGCCTGACGTGTTTGGTGTCTTTGGGATCTGGACTAGAATTTAAAATAAAGTTCTGTGGGTTTGAACAAAGCTCGGCTGAGAAACATGAGTTTGTATTGATGGTCTACATGAGGGAACCTGGGGTGGAACTGACTGGACCCCCTGCATCCCCGGAGCATAAGCTTCACTTGCTCTTCATATTTGATATATTGATATGAAGTTTGTTGTTCTGGAGTCACTGGATTAACTGCAGGGATTTTGTTCAGTTGAAATAACATATTTGCTGTTAAAATGTTTCCCTGCGTTCCTTTGGTTTGATTTCTGCACGATTAAAATAAAATCCATCTGTGTTTCTTCCGTATTAATTAACCCAAGCTGACAAATCCTCATCATCAAGCCTGATGAGCTCTCAGGTTCAGCTTCATCTCTCAGATCAGATCGGATCAGAGAGCTGCAGCTTCTCTTCTGACCGGCTGGTAAAGAGCGCCATCTGCTGTCCGAGGCAGAAATGACACCCAGTGAAATGAAACCCCGCTCCCCTTCCTGGAGAACAGAGTATCTTTAATGGTGACCTGATTTTTGAACAGTCCCACCACTTCACACTCCCCCATAAAACTGCCTTTCTCTTCCCAATCTTCTCTTCTTCTTCTTCTTCTCTGAGTGTTATGGAGGAGAACCGCCACCCTCTGTAGCGGAGTGTGTGGTATCATGAAAACATGCTTTACATAACTGTTATAATTCTATTTAGTGAACCTGTATCCAGAAGAAAGCTAACTAATGCTCTACTAAGTTCCCACAGCTAGCTGATCTCCCATTGGTTTACACTTTTGAATGATCCCTCCCTGCGTTATGTCCCGCCCCAACATCCTGTTTCAACAGGAAGTACAATACATGAACTAAAGATGATTTCATGCGGTCTTTAACCTTTAACCTTCCAGCTCAACCAGAGCAGCAACAACCAGACAAACAAAATCAGTGATGTTCGAATTTATTTATTGAAATTCAGCGTCCGGCTCAGTCGAGTTTCTCTCAACCCGAAGCGCAGATGTGGGAGCGACGGGCCGAGCGGGACGGGGTCAGGGGTCAGGGGTCAGGAGGAGGGGTGGGGGTGGTGGGGGGTCAGGGGGCGGGGTCAGGTCGTCTTCAGTTGGCAGCCAGGATCTGGTCGACCCAGCTGCGCAGCTCGGTGACGCGGGCGTAGACGGCGGGGGTGGAGGTGGAGCAACGGCTGCTTCCCCAGGACACGATACCAACCAGAGTCCACATGTTGTCCTTCTCACAGACCAGAGGACCGCCAGAGTCTCCCTGAGGGGGGGGGGGGGGAGTCAGTCAGTACTTCACATGTTCATGTGTTTACTTGTTACTTACAGACCATCATACATCTGTCTGCGGAGGAGGCGGAGTCTCACCATGCAGGACGTGGCTCCCGCTGCTCCGGCGCAGATCATCACGTCGGTGATGTTGCTGCCCCAGTACTTCTTGCAGTCCTGGTTGGACATCAGAGGCAGACTGGCCTGCTGCAGCTTGTTGGGAGTCATGGGAGCTGAGGAGAGAGAGAGAGAGAGAGAGAGAGAGAGAGAGTTGATCACCTGAGTTGTGGCTGATGCTCCAGATTCCTCTCCTCTTAACACTCTGTCCATATAGTTCTATTGCTGTTCATCTGTTATTTCTTGTTATGATGGATTTCTGTTTTATGAGACAAATATACGTTTTGCCTTTCTTTCATTTTTCTGGATGAGCACTGTCAGAGCACAGTGAAAGTGTGTGTGTGTGTGTGTGTGTGTGTGTGTGTGTCACCGTTGTAGCGGGTCAGGCCCCAGCCGGAGGTGACGCAGGTCATGCCGGGGGCGAAGACGTCGCTGGACTGGGCCAGGCAGACGGGAGACACGTTGGTTCCCAGGCGGGCGGGCGTGGACAGCTTGATCAGGCTGATGTCGTTGTTGATGGTGTTGGAGTTCCACTTGGGGTGGGTGAACACCTGGGGGGCGACATGGTGGAAGTGTGAGTGTTATTACAGTTACTGTATAACTATAATATAACATAGTTAGACCTACAACAATACTACAGTAATATGGGTGTACAGATGAGCAGGCGGTCACCTTGGCGGGCTTCAGGATCTGGGTGTCCTCGCTGGTGGAGCCGCTGCCCTTATCGTGCTCTCCAACAATCACACGGTGGTAAGTCCTGACCAGACAGTTAGTGCCAGTTAGTATGTTAAGCAGGCCTAACTACTGTGTACCTCTGCTGCTAGTAACATGTTCTTTTTATATAAAAACATGTAGAGGTATTCAGTTATACACAGAAAGAACCAACTATGTTTTCATATCAATTCAGATGCAGTTTGCATGACCTCGCCTCTGAATATCAGTCCGGATCAGACACTGACACATACTGACAGATTGTAGTTTTAGCTCTAGGCAGAAATAATCTGATTGGTTCAGTTAAACCTCAGGGGGCGGAGCCAAAGAAGCCGTTTTCTCAGAGCGCAAGTTAGCTAACTGACAAACCTGAATGGCATCTGGTCAAAATAGAAATAGAAATGTTTGTAGAACTAAAACTACAATCTGAGTCCAAATCCACTTTCAGTGAGTAGAATAAGTAGAATAAGCTTTGCAGCATACAGGCAGCCAGCAGTAAGGAGGTCAGGGGTCAGGGGTCAGGGGTCAGAGGTCAACAGATGTTTATTTAACAGACCTGACGTTGCAGTGAGCAGCAGTGACGACCCAGTTCTCGTTGATCAGAGATCCACCGCAGAAGTGGAAGCCGTTGGATTGCTGAGTGAAAAACAAACTGCTTACTACAATATTTACACCTAGATACAGACTATACTCATTCTCTATGAATACTGTTATTATGTTTTATGTAGATATATATATATATATATACATATATATGTTATACTGTTACATTTGTCAGAGTATTATAAAAGGTTTTGACTGTCTAGACTTCTGAGAAGCTGGAAAACACACAGACATGAACTTCTAGTGCTGAGAGACTGAATATTAGAATCATTCATGTCAAACGGTTCTTAATGCTGAAGTTTGTAATGTCTGTGTGAAGCAGATCTACGTCCTGTCTGTGTGAAGCAGATCTACGTCCTGTCTGTGTGAAGCAGATCTACGTCCTGTCTGTGTGAAGCAGATCTACGTCCTGTCTGTGTGAAGCAGCTCTACGTCCTGTCTGTGTGAAGCAGATCTACGTCCTGTCTGTGTGAAGCAGATCTACGTGCTGTGTGAGCGTCAGACTGACCTGCAGGGAGACCTGCCAGGGCCAGGAGTGAGGCACCGCCTCCTCGCCGTTCACGATGCGGGCGTAGCCAGTCACCTGGGGGGGGATGGCAGGAGTACCGCAGCCTGGGGGGGGGGCAACAGGTTACTGATAGCTTCTAACACTGAAATTACACTGGAATAACATGGGTTCATCTGACATTTTGGGTGGTGAAAACTGCAAATTATAATCAGTTTGACATATGGGATTTGAGAAATTTAACACTTAACACCTTAAAGTTGCACAAGGCAACTTCACATCTACAGAGCTGCTACAGACTTCTGCTCAGCAGCTTCAGCTCTACAGAGGCTGCTGGATTTTGGGCAACAAGCCGTCAGCTGGAGGGTTTGAATATAATAATAAAGACTGATTCCTAGCATGGTTTTGAAAATCTAACAATGCTGGATTGTGCAGAAAGTCTAGCAAAAGTCATTGAGGAACATTTTGAAAGCTTAAATATTTCAGTTCAGGTGAAGTTCAGCTTGGCCTTTCTGCTGTGAATCCAAACTCATGACTGTCCTCAGTATATCAATATATCAATATATCAGTATATCAGTAGAACACCAAGAGTCTGTCTACAGGAGTGAGTCTTGGGAGTTTTCAGATTTTTTGAGCAAGTAACTACTTTAAATCCCCAACAGAAGAAGAGTCTTGTTTCTCACCATAAGCGGCGCTGATGAAGGCGAAGCAGGAAACGATCCAGAGGAAAGCCATTGTGACGATGTGACGCCGGACCGGACCCAGGGCCGCGTTTTTATCCCCGAACCCCGCTCCGCATCGACCAATCGGAGGCCGGGGTTCGTCCGACTCGGCTCCAGCTGGTTATCGGGTCCGGCGGCCCGTCCGTTCTCACAGCTGATCTGAGCGCAGCCTGACCTTCACTTCACTGAGAAAACAGCTGCAGCAGGTGGAGGAAACACTGAGAGTCTCAGGCAGAGCAGCAGATTAGAGACGGAGAGGAGTCCTGTAGGAAAAAGTTATTTTGGGGGATTTATTCTTTTTCTGTTATCCTTTAAAGACAAATGGACTGTGACTGATGTTTATTGATTTGACACTGCTCAATATGTCTGTAAGGCGGGGGAAGAAGGAAGGAATCCTTATTTATTTACAATCTGAATGAGATGGAAACTACGATACTGGAATTCATTGTTTGTAATGTCATTTGAAGGTGAATGGTAGATGTACTGACAACATGCACTCTGTGTTCAGTATTGTACCTTTTGTTTGATCACTTTGTTTCACTGTCTGTCACTCCATGTGGGCTGAGCACCAGTGTGTGTGTACCTGTATGACACTATAATAAAATCAAATCAAATCAAAGGGAAAAACTGCTAGGGATTGAGGAGAACACTGTTTTCTATTCTATTCTATTCTATTCTATTCTATTCCAAGCTGGGAGTCTGAATAGAAGAGTTTACATAATGTGACTTATATGTATTCAATTTATGCATCTATTCTTTTCTTATTCAATATTTTTTATATACAGAGAAGAGAAGAAGTATTTTGTTTCATCAATTGAAAAAATACATGAAGAGATTAAAATACATTAAAACAGATGTAAGTGGGGGGGGGGGCATCTTCGGCATCACCAACAACTCTTCACCATATACTCCAAGACTAGTGCAGGGGTATCAGAGGCAACTGGCAGGAGAGCAAGCGGTATCATTGTGGAGTCAGCTGATGGGCATTGTAGTCTGGCCTTGCCCACCATTATTGAGTGCAACATGTTACCTGACAATCGAGCTGAAATCCCGACCTCTAAAGTCGCATGCTGCCACCCTCATCTCAAGAACATTGCTGGAGAGATTCCACCGCTCGACCCCAATGCCGAAATTCTACTACTTGAAAGAGATGTTATCCAAGTCTATAAAGTGTATGATCAATGCAACGGACATCCAAATGCTCCATTTGCACAGAGGTCAGCTTTGGGGTGGGTGATCGTGGGTGACGTATGTCTAGGTGGGGCTCACAAACCCAAAGAGGTGAACATTTTCAAGACACACATCCTAGGCCGACCCAGCTACTACTCCCCGTGTCAGAACACCATGCAAGTGAAAGAAAGCTTCAGCTTGCCAGACCATCACAAGATTGCCTCTCATAGCTTCGGGCAAGGTACCATGCTAGCTGAGGCCAATGACATTGGAGAGACAGTCTTTCACTACACAAAAGCAGATGAGAAACCTGCCTTTTCTATAGAAGAGCAGGTCTTCCTGCAAATTTATAGATAGATCGATACTTTATTGTCCACCTTTCTGCAAATTTGTCTTTGGCTTCATCATGGTTGTAGTAAAAAAATGCATAAAATACACATGAACCACAAAAGCACAATACAGACAATACAGCATCAAACAGCACAGTCTCCAAACAGACCAACACCTTAAGCTTCGAGTAAGTAACCAGTAGGCCTACATGAAATTCATCAAATCAGAGTTCCATGGTAGAAACTAATAAAGCAATACATTAAGAATGCATCAGAGCAATGGCATGTGGAATAAAGGACTTCTTCAATATGTTTTTTGAGGCTCTGGGCATCCTATAGCGCCTCCCAGAGGGAAGTTTGTCAAACTCATTAAAAAGAAGATGTGAGGGATCGGCCAGAATTTGCTTAGCTTTATGTTTCGGACCACATACTGTATATCTCAGTCAATAATGGAGAAGGAGGATGAGTCGAACCGTTGGATAGCTCCACTGACTTTTTGTTCTCCTAGACCAGGCCTCCCAAACAACAAAGCACAAGCAAGCCAACGCCTCGCCTCAGTCTGTCGTACGCTGAAGAAGCAACCTGCAATGAAACAACATTTTGTAGACCTCATGCAAAAAATATTTGATAATGGACATGCAGAACCAGCACCACCTCTAAAACAAGAAGAGGAATGCTGGTACCTTCGTTTTTTGGGGGTTTACCACCCACAAAAGAAAGACCAGATACAGGTGGTATTTGATTCCAGTGCCCGACACCACAGAGTATCCTTGAACGATGTCCTCCAGTCTGCTTGGGGTGCTCATGCGATTCCGAGAGGAGCGGGTGGCGGTGACTGCTGATATACAGCAGATGTTCCACTGCTTCCAAGTACGAGAGGATCACAGGAACTTCTTGCATTTCCTCTGGTACCGGAAGAATGATATGGAGGACACCTTACTGGAGTACCGGATGACGGTACATGTGTTTGGAAACGGTCCATCACCTGCTGTAGCAATCTACGGGCTCAGGAGATCATCCCAAGATCAAGAGAAGTATGGCTGTAAGACAAGACACTTTGTAGAGTGGCATTTTTATGTCAACAATGGCCTCATTTCCCTTCCCTCAGAAGATGAAGCCATTCATTCAAGAAGACCCAAGAAACGCTTGCTGCATCCAACTTGAAGTTGCACAAAATCGTGTCTAACAGCATCAATGTGATGAAGGCATTTCCCAAGGAGGACCTTGTGAAGGCCCTAAAGGACCTTGACCTCGGCGCAGACTTCCCACCCTTGCAGCAAAGTCTGTAAATGAGTTGGGATGTTGTCACCGACATGTTCACCTTCCGGGTGTCTGCTACAGAGAAGCCATACACCCGCAGAGGGGTGTTATCAACCATAAATAGCGTATTTGATCCACTGGGATTCGCAGCTCCTATCAGCATCCGGGGTAGGGCTTTGTTAAGGGAACTTACAATGGAGACCTGTGAGTGGGACGCCCCACTCCCTGAAAGGAAGCTTAAGGAATTATGTGGGTGGAAGGACTCCCTCAAAGATACTGAACATGTCAAAATCCCAAGGGCATACACTTCCATCTCCTTCAGCGGTGCCACGAACAGGGAGCTCTGTGTTTTCTGTGACGCCTTTACGCAAGCCATAGCGGCCGTGGCCTACATTAAAGTAACGGACACAGAAGGCAAATCTGAAGTCGGATTCGTACCACGACCAGAGGCTACAATCCCCAGACTTGAACTCTGTACAGCCGTTCTAGCTGTGGAAATCGCAGACATTATCATTGAGGAAATTGACGTCCCTTTCCATTCTGTGAAGTTCTTTACGGATAGCAAAGTTGTCCTCGGCTACATATGTAATGAATCCAGAAGGTTCTATGTCTATGCAAGGTGCAAAGAATCTGAAAGTCAACTCGACCAGAACAATGGAACCACGTTCCCACAAATGCAAACCCAGCTGGTCAATCCCAGCTAACACCTTAATGTCCAGCATGTGGCTTAAAGGGCCAGACTTTCTGTTGGGGCCAGCTAAGAATGAGACGGAACCTGAAGCATCTTTTGACTTAGTTGACCCTGAATCCGACATAGAGGTCCGCCCTTTGGTGACATCTTGTGTCACTCATGTGTCAGAGCCCCCACTGAATTCCAGGCGCTTTGAATCCTTCTCGACCTGGAGGTCGCTGATAAGAGCCGTAGCAAGGCTCATCCACATAGCTCGCTCTTTCAAGCAAGAAGGCAACAAGAGTAGCTGTCAAGGCTGGTACACGTGCAAGGAACTCTGCCCAGAAGACCTTTGTAAGGCTAAAAGCATCATCATATGAAGTCTTCAACATGAGGCCTTCCCTGAAGTCTTCAAATGCATCATAGAAGGGAAAGATATCCCTAAACAGAGCCCCCTCAGTAAATTGTCTCCTTACCTGGATGATGCATGACTCCTCAGAGTCGGAGGACATTTGTTACGACCAGATCTCAAAAGTGATGAGAGGAATCCACTCATCATTCCTCGACACCACCACCTAACAACCTTGTTCAACACCAAGGACTTCACTTCACAGAGGGTGCGGTGAGATCAGCTGGCTTATGGGCCATTGGTGGAAAACAGTACATCAGCACCATTATCAACAACTGTGTGACCTGCTGTAAACTCCGATGGAGAACAGAGACACAAACGATGGCTGACCTACCTATGGACCGTTTAAGCACAGACCCTCCATTCTCCTATGTCAGAATGGACGTGTTCGGACCTTGGTCAGTTGTTTCTCATCACACTCAGGGAGGGTGCGCTAACAGCAAACAGTGGGCAGTCATTTTCACGTGTATGAGTGTCAGGGCCATACACATTGATGTGGTGGAGTCAATGGACACTTACAGTTTTGTCAACGCACTGCGGCGCTTACTTTCCATCTGGGGTCTAGTGAAAAAATGATGGTCTGACTGCGGGTCCAACTTCTTGGGTGCGTGCAAGGAGCTTGGTATTGACTCAAGACACTGTAACAACCCCACAATACAGGAGTTCTTGAGTGACAAGGAATGCACCTGGGTGTTTAATCCACCTCATGGACGTATTCTGGATTCCATGCTCATGCACATTGCACCCCGACAGCTGACCCATGAAGTGTTGACCACCTTCATGGCGGAGGTAATGGCAATTGTCAACTCACGCTGATTAAACAGCATGATTATTGCACAGGTGTGCCTTGGGCTGGTCACAATACAGTTTTTTTTGATTGCCAAGACACATTTCTTGAAATTATGCTCCATTTCCCAAAACTCTAAACACAAATGCATAACTGCACACTCATCTTCACAAACTTCAAACTTCCATGTCAAAACCAAACTCTCCACTCAAAACCATGTAATCTTACATCTAAACCAAACTTTGCCTTCAGACATCACACAAAAGCCATCAAATACACACACACTACAAAATATCCATTACACACTGGTGAGATCAATTCAAAATACTACCGTAAAAACCTGTTACCCATGGCCCTTTTATCTGTCTATCCTGAGCTTCTGATTGGTGTGTGAACAATTTAGACTCTTAGTGTTTCCACCTGGGGAATTGTGTGTTAATTGGGTTCAAGCTGTGATGACTTGAGTTAATGATATTGAATGCCGGTGCTTTCTAAATGAGCACACGGTGCAGCCGGTGATATATGAAGGGATTTGTGTGTAGAGTTTTTCACAAAAAGTTCAACAAATCTGAATCATGTGTGGAAACGGGAATAGTGTTTATAGTTTTGGGAAATGGGTCTGTCTTTTGGTAGATGGTGTCATGGTTTGGGATGTTTAGTTAATAGGCCCAGTTATAGTGTGTAAGCGTTCGAGAAAAACTGTAAAAGGCCACTCTAAAATGTGCAGTTTTATCTTGAAAAAAGACATTTATTAGGCACTGAACTATGGATCTCATGACTAGGGCTACAGATATGCATTTTTTGAAAACCAGTCAGTATCTGGTGTGACCACCATTTGCCTCATGCAGTGCGACACATCTCCTTCACATAGAGATTATCAGGTTGTTGATTGTGGCCTGTGGAGTGTCGGTCCACTCCTCTTCAATGGCTGTGCGAAGTTGCTGGATATCGGCAGGAAGTGGAACACGCTGTCGTACACGCCGATCCAGAGCGTCCCAAACATGCTCAGTGGGTGACATGTCTGGTGAGTATGCAGGCCGTGCAAGAACTGGGATGTTTTCAGCTTCCAGGAACTGTGTACAGATCCTTGCAACACGGGGCCGTGCATCATCATGCTGCAACATGAGGTGATGGCGGTGGACGAATGGAACGACAATGGGCCTCAGGATCTCGTCACGGTATCTCTGTGCATTCAAATTGCCATCAATAAAACGCACCTGTGTTCATTGTCCGTAGCCTATGCCTGCCCATACCATAACCCCACCGCCACCATGGGGCACTCTGTTCACAACGCTGACATCAGCAAACCGCTCGCCCACACGACGCCATACACGCTGTCTGCCATCTGCCCGGTACCGTGAAAACCGGGATTCATCTGTGAAGACGCCATCGAAGGTGAGCATTTGCCCACTCAAGTCTGTTACGACGATGAACTGCAGTCAGGTCGAGACCCTGGTGAGGACGACGAGCACGCAGATGAGCTTCCCTGAGATGGTTTCTGACAGTTTGTGCAGAAATTCTTTGGTTTTGCAAACCAACTGTTGCATCAGCTGTCCGGGTGGCCGGTCTCAGATGATCTCGCAGGTGAAGAAGCCGGATGTGGAGGTCCTGGGCTGGCGTGGTTACACGTGGTCTGCGGTTGTGAGGCCGGTCGGATGTACTGCCAAATTCTCGGAAACGACATTGGAGACGGCTTATGGTAGTGAAATGAACATTTAATTCATGGGCAACAGCTCTGGTGGACATTCCTGCAGTCAGCATGCCAACTGCACGCTCCCTCAAAACTTGCGACATCTGTGGCGTTGTGTTGTGTGATAAAACTGCACATTTTAGAGTGGCCTTTTATTGTGAGCAGCCCAAGGCACACCTGTCCAATAATCATGCTGTTTAATCAGCATCTTGATATGCCACACCTGTCAGGTGGATGGATTATCTTGGCAAAGGAGAAGTGCTCACTAACACGGATTTAAACAAATTTGTGAACAAAATTTGAGAGAAATAAGCCTTTTGTGTGCATAGAAAAAGTCTTAGATCTTTTATTTCAACTCATGAAAAATGGGAGCAAAAACAAAAGTGTTGTGTTTATATTATTGTTCAGTGTATTTATTCGCACCAAGCAAGAAAAACAATAAAGACAATACAAAACAAAACAAAAGGGCATGTGCCGGAGAGGTTTATAAACCTCTCCGGCACAGTGGGCTTATAAAAGTACCTCACCAATAAAAATGAAATTATATGATGTATACAATGGAAACGAAAGTACAAAAAAAAAAGCACAAGTAAATTAAAAGTGTGTGTGTGTGTGTGTGCGTGTGTGTGCGTGTGTGTGTGAGTGTGTGTGTGTGAGTGTATGTGATTAGGTTACATTACATAGGAGTAGGCTATTGGCTGGCTTGATTCATCAGGCTGGCCCCCAATCTGTTCTTGAAATTACTAATGGACGATAATGTTTTGGCAATTTGAAGAGAGAGAACCTCTGTATCTAACTGAGAATTGACTATGTGTGGTGCGGCGGGGGGGGGGGGGGGGGTGAAGGTCATCAGAATGTCTCATGTTATATGAGTGGATTTGGAGTTTAATTAACCTCAAAGAATCCATTGAAAGATTTAGGCAGTATATTTGAAAGGTAAATGTATTTGTAGATGAAAGTGCATGATTGAAGGATGTTAATATTGTAAATAGATAAGATATTGAGTTTCTTGAAGAGAGGGGCAGATGGAGCAGAGTAATTAGAAGAGGTGGCTAGCCTTGCAAACTTGAGCAAATTATGTAGGTAAGATATGTACTTGCCCAAACAATATTGCAGTACATGAGATGTGGGTAAATTAAGAGTAAGGAGGCAATCCTGTTGAACCAAGCCACTATTTTTGACTTTTTTATTGACAAGTTGGATGTGTTCTTTCCAAGATAACTTTTCATCAACCAAAACTCCTAGAAATTTAATGGATGAAACCTGGATCATGTCATTCCCGCCAAGTGAAATCTTTGCTCTTGATCTAGAATAATTTTTGTTCTTACCCATGAACAATAAAGTTAGATTTTTTAACATTTAAAGATAACTTATTTGCCTGAAAGAATTCAGAAAATTTGGCCATGCCAGAATTGGCTTCATTAAAGGATAAGGCCGGTGTTTTTTAATGCATTGCTCAACAAATCCTATGAAAATACAAAATCAGCAATCAGCAGATTTTGTTTTGCCAACAAGTCTCGTCCATGCAGCCGGTGCCCAGTGCAGCCTCATGTCCCAGCAGCCATAGAACTGCATTGTATTAAAAACTATTAAAACCCGTCACAGAGCCATGCTGCTGCTCTGCAGCATATTTCATCATCACGATGCACCGGGCCGGACGACTTTTTCCTCAAACGACTTAATAAGCCGACCGTAAACACGTTTTCCATCTCAGGAAAGTAGTTCCGTAGCACAGAAAATAGTCCCCGACGTAATGAAGAATTTGTTCCCATTTGAATTTGATTTGGTAATAACTACAACAGTCTGACTTTTCATGGTAACAGTTAGAGATTTTTAAAATATAAACTATGTCTTTGTGAGCTGTATTTAAAGGTTTTCAGCTTACAGTTGGAGCCAATGACTTCCGGGTTGACGGCTAAAAAGGAAACGTGGGAAGTCAGAAAGTAACGGGAGTAGAGCAAACGCATTGTTGATTTTGTTATTTTCATAGGATTTGTTGACGGTAAGAGATGGATTAAAAAACACCGGCCTTATCCTTTAGTGACTGAGTCAAAATTTGTGCCAAACGAAAAATAATGGACAAAAAATGTGTTCATGACATCTTAATGATGTCAGGCGGGGAGTGTTCTGGCATTAGTAAATATTGTGGCCACTAGGTGGTGCTGTTAAATTTCTTGCCTGTTGCTGTAGCCAATAGGAATAACTTACCTCAGAAACAGGAAGTTGAGTTTTATTGTGTTACATGTGACTGACAGTAGGAGAGGTTGATGTCAAGCAGACTTCATTTGTATCCATCCATCATTGTTTTGCTATGAAGACGCATTGCCAGTGTTGTAATTAGTGACCTATTCTCAACATATATTAAGGATCATTTCTTGTATTATATGTGTTTTTGGTTAATTACAATTAATAATGCTATTTGCATGTAGCATAGCCTAAGTTTATATGTTAGCTCTGAAATGACTATTCTTTAGTTTAGCTTCTCACAGAGTGAATATACACATTTAAGTGAATGTGCATGGTCTGTACATGGTAACGCTATGGTGTTAATTCATATATTTGAATATGTTTGTGTAGAAATGTAACAATCTACAGCTCAGTAACTTAGAATATCCTTTATTTGTTTTCCAGTTTTCACTCGGTCTGCATTTTCCCTGAAGCGTCCGGAGTGGAAGAGTTTACCTATCTGCATATCTGTGCTGAGGACAGACAGTGCAGCAGAATATGGGCCTCTGTGCAGCGATAGTGAAAAACCTGTTATGAATCTTATTGTAATCTATAGTAAGTTGGACCTGCGGGGCTGTATGGGTATTGTAAAGGACGGTTGTACTAGTGCATGTCACTGTGGAGGGGATGTATGCTTCAGTAATGCTCCTGCGGCCATGGGATCCAGGGTGACCCCCTCCACCCACCCCCATTACCTCCACCTCCTCCACCTCTCCCCTCCTCCCACTGAGCTCCTCACGCCCTTTTCCAAAGACTCCCAGAATACATCCACACATTTTTATTTTATTTTATTATCTGTCTGTTTTCCTTCTGGTTTGTTGCTCCCCTCACCCTCCTTTAGTCTGCCTTGCTCGCCTTCTACGACCTGTGACATGTCGTCTTAATGTCCTGTCTTAATGTCTTTATCACTTAGACAAATTATTATTTGTTAGTGTTTGTTATTGTTTCTTGCATAAAAAAAAATAAATACAAAAAATGAATGCTCCTATGACATTTTGTTAACTTCACAAACTGAAGATCTTGGGGACGGGGTGGTTGGGGTGGAACAGCTATCATCACCAAATGGAGAAGGATTATATCCAATAAAGGGTTTCCTTTGTGTGTGTGTGTGTGTGTGTGTGTGTGTATGTGTGTGTGTGTGGGGGGATTATAACGCTTTATTAATGAGTGCATACACACTAAAATGCTTTGTTGATTCAACACAAATTGGCATTTAACCCAAATTCTAGTTTATATTCACTATGTTAGAGGTTGAATTTAATCTCATGATCAGGTTTTTATTATTAAATTTCAGTATGCCTTACAGTTATGTTAAATGTTATTTAAATTAATAGATAAACACAAACACAAGAAAATGTAACAGTTTATAATAGTTTGTAATAGTTTATTCATTAAAGTTATGTTATGACATGAGGGGGAGGCAGTCAGGGGGCGGGGTCCGGAGGAGGGGCGGGGTCAGGAGAGGGGCAGGGTCAGGGGGCGGGGTCAGGTCGTCTTCAGTTGGCAGCCAGGATCTGGTCGACCCAGCTGCGCAGCTCGGTGACGCGGGCGTAGACGGCGGGGGTGGAGGTGGAGCAACGGCTGCTTCCCCAGGACACGATACCAACCAGAGTCCACATGTTGTCCTTCTCACAGACCAGAGGACCGCCAGAGTCTCCCTGAGGGGGGGGGGGGGGGGAGTCAGTCAGTACTTCACATGTTCATGTGTTTACTTGTTACTTACAGACCATCATACATCTGTCTGCGGAGGAGGCGGAGTCTCACCATGCAGGACGTGGCTCCCGCTGCTCCGGCGCAGATCATCACGTCGGTGATGTTGCTGCCCCAGTACTTCTTGCAGTCCTGGTTGGACATCAGAGGCAGACTGGCCTGCTGCAGCTTGTTGGGAGTCATGGGAGCTGAGGAGAGAGAGAGAGAGAGAGAGAGAGAGAGAGAGAGAGAGAGAGAGAGAGAGAGAGAGAGAGAGAGAGAGTTGATCACCTGAGTTGTGGCTGATGCTCCAGATTCCTCTCCTCTTAACACTCTGTCCATATAGTTCTATTGCTGTTCATCTGTTATTTCTTGTTATGATGGATTTCTGTTTTATGAGACAAATATACGTTTTGCCTTTCTTTCATTTTTCTGGATGAGCACTATCAGAGCACAGTGAAAGTGTGTGTGTGTGTGTGTGTGTCACCGTTGTAGCGGGTCAGGCCCCAGCCGGAGGTGACGCAGGTCATGCCGGGGGCGAAGACGTCGCTGGACTGGGCCAGGCAGACGGGAGACACGTTGGTTCCCAGGCGGGCGGGCGTGGACAGCTTGATCAGGCTGATGTCGTTGTTGATGGTGTTGGAGTTCCACTTGGGGTGGGTGAACACCTGGGGGGCGACATGGTGGAAGTGTGAGTGTTATTACAGTTACTGTATAACTATAATATAACATAGTTAGACCTACAACAATACTACAGTAATATGGGTGTACAGATGAGCAGGCGGTCACCTTGGCGGGCTTCAGGATCTGGGTGTCCTCGCTGGTGGAGCCGCTGCCCTTATCGTGCTCTCCAACAATCACACGGTGGTAAGTCCTGACCAGACAGTTAGTGCCAGTTAGTATGTTAAGCAGGCCTAACTACTGTGTACCTCTGCTGCTAGTAACATGTTCTTTTTATATAAAAACATGTAGAGGTATTCAGTTATACACAGAAAGAACCAACTATGTTTTCATATCAATTCAGATGCAGTTTGCATGACCTCGCCTCTGAATATCAGTCCGGATCAGACACTGACACATACTGACAGATTGTAGTTTTAGCTCTAGGCAGAAATAATCTGATTGGTTCAGTTAAACCTCAGGGGGCGGAGCCAAGAAGCCGTTTTCTCAGAGCGCAAGTTAGCTAACTGACAAACCTGAATGGCATCTGGTCAAAATAGAAATAGAAATGTTTGTAGAACTAAAACTACAATCTGAGTCCAAATCCACTTTCAGTGAGTAGAATAAGTAGAATAAGCTTTGCAGCATACAGGCAGCCAGCAGTAAGGAGGTCAGGGGTCAGGGGTCAGGGGTCAGAGGTCAACAGATGTTTATTTAACAGACCTGACGTTGCAGTGAGCAGCAGTGACGACCCAGTTCTCGTTGATCAGAGATCCACCGCAGAAGTGGAAGCCGTTGGATTGCTGAGTGAAAAACAAACTGCTTACTACAATATTTACACCTAGATACAGACTATACTCATTCTCTATGAATACTGTTATTATGTTTTATGTAGATATATATATATATATATATATATACATATATATGTTATACTGTTACATTTGTCAGAGTATCATAAAAGGTTTTGACTGTCTAGACTTCTGAGAAGCTGGAAAACACACAGACATGAACTTCTAGTGCTGAGAAGACTGAATATTAGAATAATTTATGTCAAACGGTTCTTAATGCTGAAGTTTGTAATGTCTGTGTGAAGCAGATCTACGTCCTGTCTGTGTGAAGCAGATCTACGTCCTGTCTGTGTGAAGCAGATCTACGTCCTGTCTGTGTGAAGCAGATCTACGTGCTGTCTGTGTGAAGCAGATCTACGTCCTGTCTGTGTGAAGCAGATCTACGTGCTGTCTGTGTGAAACAGATCTACGTCCTGTCTGTGTGAAGCAGATCTACGTGCTGTCTGTGTGAAGCAGATCTACGTCCTGTCTGTGTGAAGCAGATCTACGTCCTGTCTGTGTGAAGCAGATCTACGTCCTGTCTGTGTGAAGCAGATCTACGTGCTGTCTGTGTGAAGCAGATCTACGTCCTGTCTGTGTGAAGCAGATCTACGTCCTGTCTGTGTGAAGCAGATCTACGTGCTGTCTGTGTGAAGCAGATCTACGTCCTGTCTGTGTGAAGCAGATCTACGTCCTGTCTGTGTGAAGCAGATCTACGTGCTGTCTGTGTGAAACAGATCTACGTGCTGTGTGAGCGTCAGGCTGACCTGCAGGGAGACCTGCCAGGGCCAGGAGTGAGGCACCGCCTCCTCGCCGTTCACGATGCGGGCGTAGCCAGTCACCTGGGGGGGGATGGCAGGAGTACCGCAGCCTGGGGGGGGGGCAACAGGTTACTGATAGCTTCTAACACTGGAATTACATGGGTTCATCTGACATTTTGGGTGGTGAAAACTGCAAATTATAAACAGTTTGACATATGGGATTTGAAAAACTTTGACACTAAACACCTTAAAGTTGCACAAGGCAACTTCACATCTACAGAGCTGCTACAGACTTCTGCTCAGCAGCTTCAGCTCTACAGAGGCTGCTGGATTTTGGGCAACAAGCCGTCAGCTGGAGGGTTTGAATATAATAATAAAGACTGATTCCTAGCATGGTTTTGAAAATCTAACAATGCTGGATTGTGCAGAAAGTCTAGCAAAAGTCATTGAGGAACATTTTGAAAGCTTAAATATTTCAGTTCAGGTGAAGTTCAGCTTGGCCTTTCTGCTGTGAATCCAAACTCATGACTGTCCTCAGTATATCAATATATCAATATATCAGTAGAACACCAAGAGTCTGTCTACAGGAGTGAGTCTTGGGAGTTTTCAGATTTTTTGAGCAAGTAACTACTTTAAATCCCCAACAGAAGAAGAGTCTTGTTTCTCACCATAAGCGGCGCTGATGAAGGCGAAGCAGGAAACGATCCAGAGGAAAGCCATTGTGACGATGTGACGCCGGACCGGACCCAGGGCCGCGTTTTTATCCCCAAACCCCGCTCCGCATCGACCAATCGGAGGCCAGGGTTCGTCCGACTCGGCTCCAGCTGGTTATCGGGTCCGGCGGCCCGTCCGTTCTCACAGCTGATCTGAGCGCAGCCTGACCTTCACTTCACTGAGAAAACAGCTGCAGCAGGTGGAGGAAACACTCAGAGTCTCAGGCAGAGCAGCAGATTAGAGACGGAGAGGAGTCCTGTAGGAAAAAGTTATTTTGGGGGATTTATTCTTTTTCTGTTATCCTTTAAAGACAAATGGACTGTGACTGATGTTTATTGATTTGACACTGCTCAATATGTCTGTAAGGTGGGGGAAGAAGGAAGGAATCCTTATTTATTTACAATCTGAATGAGATGGAAACTACGATACTGGAATTCATTGTTTGTAATGTCATTTGAAGGTGAATGGTAGATGTACCGACAACATGCACTCTGTGTTCAGTATTGTACCTTTTGTTTGATCACTTTGTTTCACTGTCTGTCACTCCATGTGGGCTGAGCACCAGTGTGTGTGTACCTGTATGACACTATAATAAAATCAAATCAAATCAAAATCAAATCTTATTTTACTGAGGGAAAAACTGCAAGGGATTGAGGAGAACACTGTTTTCTATTCTATTCTATTCTATTCTATTCCAAGCTGGGAGTCTGAATAGAAGAGTTTACATAATGTGACTTATATGTATTCAATTTATGCATCTATTCTTTTCTTATTCAATATTTTTTATATACAGAGAAGAGAAGAAGTATTTTGTTTCATCAATTGAAAAAATACACAAAGAGATTAAAATACATTAAAACAGATGTGTGTGTGGGGGGGGGGGGAGGGGGGGGGATTACATGTGGACTTGTCCTGTATTTATGATGATCATAAGATAATCATGGAAAATAGATTAAGTTGATAAAATATAATAACTCCATCCTGTGTCATTTCACACAGTTTTACTCATGTAAAGCCACAGAGACTGCAGAACTGGTGTTACAGTCTCAAACTGTTCTGATTTTTGTTTTCTGAACAGAAAGCAGCACTTCATTTTGAAATTAAATTGTGTTGCTGTTTGAGAGCATGAACCTCAGTTTGGAGAAATATGTCAAATCAACTGAGAAAAACTGTAAAATAAGCAGATTTTGGACATATTTTACACTATAAAGCAGAGAACTGAAGCTGTTCTCAGTGTGTGAAACCTGAACAGACAGAATCTGTTCGACAGTTTTGGGACATTCTTCATCAATCAATTAATCAAAACTTTATTTATATAGTACATTTCTGTACATTTGAAATGTAATGCAATGTGCTTTACATAAAATATAAAATTATAAAAAACATTGTGTGGGAAATAGAAAATGTAATCAAAATTTAAATAAATTAAAAGTTTGTTGTGTTTTGTGTTTTGTTAATTTATGTGAAATGTGTTTTTGGTTTTGTTAATTTGTTCTGTAAAATGTTCTAGTGTTTTCATTTTTGTCAATTTGTTTTGTGAAATGTGTTTTCTATTTTAATTTGTTTTGTGAAATGTGTTTTCTATTTTAATTTGTTTTGTGAAATGTGTTTTCTATTTTAATTTGTTTTGTGAAATGTTGTTGTGTTTTGTGATTTGTTAATTTGTGTTGTAAAATGTTGTGTTTTGCACTTCAGGGCCACCGTAGCACTTGATACATGACTTTACCACCAGCTAAAATAGCCTTAAAAGACAACATTGTAACGTACAGAGAACCTTGTTGCTGTAACAAAGTAAATGCTTCAGCAGATTTAAGCAAAATGAAAGTGAGTCTAGGTACAAACCTTCAGAATGTACAGTCTGTTGCTGCAGATGTGAGCAGCTGGGAACATGATGAACACTGGAACCTGCTGTCAGCGGCATCCATGTTTTTGTAATTACGAAATGTCTCCATCAATTGGTGAATTATGAAAATCAGTTACTAAATTTTGTTGAGTTTATGACTTTGGTTTGACAACTTGATGGACAAGATAAAGGTATTTTTTGCAGCTGCAGTGAGGCTGACCAGCCTGCCGGTAAAGAAGCTTCCCAACAACACAGAAACAACTAGAACAGTGAGCTGCAGGCTGGAGAGCATCTGGTTTAAATAAATCCCCTTATGAGGATGTACAATGTACGGAGGCCCTCTGGGGTCATATGGTAGAAAAAAAAACTTGATGTGTAAATCCGTGCGAACGGATTTGTAAACTGTGCGAACGGAAACGGCTTACAAATCCGTTCGCACGGATTTACACATCGAGTTTTTTTTTCTACCATGTGACCCCAGAGGGGCTCCGCCTCCGTAACAATGAAATTATTACAGTTTGTAAAGTTTTACTGCAGAAACGATTTCTTGTGTGTGTGTGTGTGTGTGTGTGTGTGTGTGTATAAGTATTTAACTTATTCCTGTCTCCCTGTAGTGAAATGTTTCCTGCAGCGTCAGTAGATCTGTCCAGTCAGGTTTGGGTTCCGTTTATTTGTAAAGACAAATGATGAAAACTGAAAGAAGAGAATAGAGAAGAATAAACTGTGTGGGAGAAAAACAGAAACGTCTCAAATTAAAGACAAAGTGAGAAAAAACAATCCTGATGACCAACAGAGATTCAGATGAACTGAACAACAGAAACCAGAACCTCAACAAGACAACATGCCGAAATAACAAGAAAGAGAAATCTAAATTGTGTTGAAGTCTCTCCAGTTCGGCTGAGTCTGTAGAAACAGAGATAAAGAACTAAACCCCGAGCCTCCTCCTCGCTCTGAACACGTCTGGGAAAATGTGGATTATCAGCAGCTGAGTCCGGGCAGAGAGGAAGGACAACACGCGTGTTCCCGGCCGGGATTACGCTGACGCGGGTTAATAATTGGTGAACGTCTCGGGTATAAAAGAGGAGCGGAGGCTGCAGAGGACCAAGCTGAAAACATGGCCTTCCTCTGGATCCTGTCCTGCCTCGCCTTCGCCGGCGCCGCCTACGGTGAGCTGCTCACACATCAGGAAGGGTTTTACATTCAGATGTGTGCCTGTTCATGTCCTTCACATTACGACCTTACAGTTATTTGTGTGTGGTGTTCTTCTGGGATGGTTCTGAAATCAGAGATAAATAGAAACTTTATTAATCCCACAAGGAGGAATTGGAGTATTGAGAAAGATTTAAAAAATTAAAAGACAGTAAAGATATGAAAATATAATACAAAAAAATATGAAGAGGCAATACACCTGACTAACTTTGAATTTACATTTCCCAGAGATATACACAGGTTTGCACGACAGATAACAGATCAGGATATTATAAAACATTTAATTTGTATGTAAATGACATTTGGAGTGAGATGCAAGATGTCCACGAAGCAAACTTACAAATGAATTGAAAAATAAAGAATCAATGATGAAGCTGTAGATCTATCCATATATTATACATTATATATTATATATTATATATAATATAGTAACAGTTATTTAAGTTGCTGTATGATCCTTTATATTCTGACTGCTGCTGTGTTTTGTCAGCCGGTCTAACTGTCTGCCTTCAGATTGTAGTAATGTTTTCTGCATGTATCAGTCCAGCAGGACTGACTGCTGCTAGCTGTGTAATAAGCAGTGTGTGTGTGTGTGTGTGTGTGTGTGTGTGTGTGTGTCAGGCTGCGGCTCCCCAGCCATCCCTCCGGTCATCACTGGTTACTCCCGCATCGTGAACGGTGAGGAGGCGGTGCCTCACTCCTGGCCCTGGCAGGTCTCCCTGCAGGTAAACACACCGCAGCACACACACTTCCTGCTGATTAAACACACACATCAGTTCACATCAAATGCTGATTTAAAATTATTGGATTACATACTTCTGTCACAAGGTGGCAGCAGTTCATTTGATTAGAAATCAACAAAATCGACTGTGCAGTAATCTGATTGGATGTGAAACGTCACTTTGAAAGAGGCTGAACTCAGTAGATGTTAACAGCATCCTGCTGCAGGTCAGGTCCTGGTCCTGGTTTCCCTGCAGGACACACACACACACACATACACACACACACACACACACACACACACACACACACACACACACACACACACACACTTCATCCACAACTATAAAGAGAACACACACACAGCCATTGACATGCACCCAAACAACTGTTGCATGAAAAATATGTAGTTATACTTTAATTCCAAAAACACTTAATATGCATTTAGAAAAAATAATTGCTTGCTGTAATTCATTACTCTAAGGAGTAGGAGGAATGTAAGGCCTGAATAAAATCAGATGAACTTTATTGATTCCTGAGGAGAAACTGAACCAAACCTCCTTGAGCTTGAATCAGTCCAGGAGGTTTAAAGAGTGAGCGCTGCTGCAGACCACAGTAAACCTTCACTGCTCGTAGTTCTATCTGGATTTCTTTCTGTCTCATTCACCGTTCTGTGTTTTGATCCCAGGATTACACCGGTTTCCACTTCTGCGGCGGCTCTCTGGTCAGTGAGAACTGGGTTGTGACGGCTGCTCACTGCAACGTCAAGTAAGTCGAGGCAACGAGCAGAAGAAGCCTGCTGCTCCGGGGCAATAGCAAATTTAAATATCGATCGGAAATGTCAAAATCAAAACGTATTGTAAACGTATTCCAATGAGCCAGTTTATTTGTCTACAGTTACGGTTTAATGTCAAATCATCTACATTTTAAATAAAAGATGAATTTAAAGGAGTCATGAGAATAAATGGAAAGGGAAAGGATGAAGTCAGAATATTTTCTTTTATTTGTTGCTTTGACAAATAGCTGTGGAGGGGAAAACACTGAACTGTATTGAGCTGAACTGACTGAGCTGATATGAAATTAATCAAACTGAATACGATTGAACTGAACAGAATAGGACAGAGTAGAGTAGAATATCACTGAATTGAAGTGAATCAGATTGAACTGAACTGCTGTCTGCTGTCTGGTGCAGGACGTCCCACCGTGTGATCCTGGGTGAACACGACCGCTCCTCCAGCGCTGAGGACATCCAGGTCATGAAGGTTGGCAAGGTAAACTCTGTCTGTCCCGGATAGAATATAGAATATATTTATATCTGTTCCACCAGCTGACCCTCCCGCTTCCCCCCGAAGGTGTTCAAGCACCCCCGCTACAACGGCTACACCATCAACAACGACATCCTGCTGATCAAGCTGGCCAGCCCCGCCAAGACGGGCGTGCGTGTTTCCCCGGTGTGTGTGGCCGAGACCGGAGACAACTTCCCCGGCGGCATGAAGTGCGTGACCTCCGGCTGGGGCCTGACCCGCCACAACGGTGAGGGAGGCTAACACACACTCTGAAGACCAGCTGCATCTACACACACATTCACACTGTGAGCCTGACCGCCACAACACACACTCTGAAGACCAGCTGCATCTACACACACATTCACACTGTGAGCCTGACCGCCACAACACACACTCTGAAGACCAGCTGCATCTACACACACATTCACACTGTGAGCCTGACCGCCACAACACACACTCTGAAACAGTGGAGTTAAACCATGGAGGCTGAGAGTCTGCAGGTTTTCCTTCCAACCAAACTACAGCAGCTGATTTCACTGATTAGCAGCTTCAAGCAGAGAGGAGGAACTCGGAAGGCTGGAAGGAAAACCTGCAGACTCTCGTCCCTCCGTGGATCAGGTCGGACACCGCTGGACTGAAAACTCTGGGCTTCATCTGGGTTTTTCTAAAGTCCTAAACAAACCGGATCAGTCTTAAGTCCTGTTCACATGGGACTGGTATTATGTAGAGACTTCATGTAATTCATGAATTCCCTCCCAACCTCTGTGCTTCATGAAACACATTCACACAGGATAATGATTAGCTTGGTTCAGTCGTCTGATTTAAATCTTGTATGTTGCAGCTCCTGACACCCCCGCCCTGCTGCAGCAGGCTGCCCTCCCCCTGCTGACCAATGAGCAGTGCCGTCGCTTCTGGGGCAACAAGATCAGCGACCTGATGATCTGCGCCGGAGCCTCCGG
The DNA here is from genome assembly GCF_048128805.1 of Centroberyx gerrardi. Classification (NCBI taxonomy): domain Eukaryota; kingdom Metazoa; phylum Chordata; class Actinopteri; order Beryciformes; family Berycidae; genus Centroberyx; species Centroberyx gerrardi. The sequence goes on from NC_135997.1 coordinate 37,917,611, forward strand.
AGCCTCCTCCTGCATGGTGGGTGACAGTGGCGGACGGCGGCCATTTTGATGTCAAGTCCCTTTCAACGCCGCACAGTCAGACCGGGAGAATATGCTTCAGTACAGATAGAAAAAGAAAATGTTCTGACGTTTACAACATCAACTTCAGTTCAACAGAGCAGAGTACATATGTACAGTGGAGAGACAATGCAAAGTGCAACACTGTCATACATACATCCAGAGTCATGATTCGTTTACTGAGCTTTTTATTTGTTTTAGGTTTAGTTCAGTTTAGTTATTTGCACAAATAAAGTAGTTGAAAAGGAGAGGAAAAGAAATACAAACTGTGCAGGTGACACAGAGGAACCTTGATGGGCTTGAACAGTGAAAGCATCTCACCCCAAGGAAAAAAAACACAAATTAGACAAAAACCAGGTGAAAATACACATGCAAAGATAAAAGTTTCAGACCTGCTGCATATGTTTCCTCACAGCAGCATCACATGCATTAGAGCCAGAGGTGCAGCAGCTCAGTTCTCCTGCAGCTTTATCAGCATCACTGCTTGATGTTTTGGTGCGACTGGTTTTCCTCCTGCTGTGTTTCAGGGCGACTCTGGCGGCCCCCTGGTCTGCCAGAAGGCCGGAGCCTGGACCCTGGTCGGTATCGTGTCCTGGGGCAGCGGAACCTGCACTCCCACAATGCCCGGCGTGTACGCCCGCGTCACCGAGCTGCGCGCCTGGATGGACCAGACCATCGCCGCCAACTAAATCCACCTTCATACTGTTTTCAGTTTCATCCAGACAATCAATAAAATGAAAGTCTAGCTACAAGCTGGTTGTGGTCTGTTTTGTTGAGTTAATTTCCTGTGTGCAGCAGAGGAGTGTACATGAAGTTTATATGAAGTGTCTATGAAGCTGCAGCAGGGGAGAGTTGCACTACTGGCAGACCCAACATGCCCTAATGCAAATATGATGCCAGTAATAGGAAAAATTTGTGTTTTTGCTATTATCGGTTGTAATTTTCTACATAATTTGGAAATGATTCTTTTTTAAAAATCATACCATTAACATTATCAGATTTTGATCAACAGCTCCTTAATTCCCCTTTCACACCAGAGGAGGTTCCTGCAGTTGTTAAATCTACACAACAACAGGAACCAGGACCAGACAGGAACCAGGACCAGACAGACTCCCTGGAGAATTGATTGAATAATAGTCAGACAGCCTCTCTGCTGCTGTCACTGGATACAGAGAAAGCGTTTGACAGAATTGAGTTGACTTTTCTGTTCTCTGTTTTATCAAAATTTAAGTTTGTTTTTATAAACCTATTTATAAAACCTATTTATAGTAATCCCAAGGCTACGGTTTCAATCAATAGTATTCGCTCCGCTCTGCTATCTTTGGGCAGATGAACAAGACAAGGATGCCCACTCTATAGCCTATAGAGTGGGCACATAAAATATCACTTTATGCAGATGACATTCTTTTATATGTTGAGTCTGAAAATGCAATGGGTAAGGCATAGGCATTGTGTATATAAAAATGCTGTAGCCTTCTTTATTGTTCCAATATGGAAGGAAAATATCTATAGAGTTGAATGCTGTAATCACTGTAATGACTAGCTGAAGTCTTCATCCTCTTGGTTTTGCATCTGGGATTCTTCTGTTGTTTCCAGATTTAAACCTGTCCTGTACAACAAGGCCAACAGCACTGCATCACAATAGTAGCCTAAGATCTGGCATATCACTGTGAATAAAATCTAATTTTACACTTTGGTTTTGCACAAGGTTTAATCACAAACCCCTCTGATGTGTGTATGTTCATCATGTTCAAATGTGAGGTTAAAAAATGAGATCCCATTTTGAAATTCATGTAGGCCTACTGTTGATTTTCCATGTTTTACTTTTGTTTAAGTACATGGTACTTATTTAGTCTGATCTTCAGACTGAACGTCCATCTGGTTCCACTCCATTATTCAGCTGAGATTTCCTCCTCGTTAGCCGTTTTCTGTGTGGGGGGGTCGATTTTCCCCGAACCGATCACTAGTGAGCGCCGTATCTGAACCGATCACTAGTGACTGACGTATCTGAACCGATCACTAGTGAGCGACGTATCTGAACCGATCACTAGTGAGCGACGTATCTGAACCGATCACTAGAGACCGACGTATCTGAACCGATCACTAGTGACCGACGTATCTGAACCGATCACTAGTGAGCGACGTATCTGAACCGATCACTAGTGACAGACGTATCCGAACCGATCACTAGTGACAGACGTATCTGAACCGATCACTAGTGACCGACGTATCTGAACCGATCACTAGTGACCGACGTATCTGAACCGATCACTAGTGACCGACGTATCTTGATCTTATTAAACGAAGCTTCAGAAACCCTTGCCAGAGTTCAACTAAAACTGAAGTAGGTTTTATATTAAATGGATATTATATTAAACATTGCTTTTCTTAAATCCATACACTGGATATTGTACATAAAATGTGAGTGTTTATTTCTGCAAGTGCCTTTTCACAAGTTGTTGAACTTTAAATAACTGTTTGAATTTGAACCACAGTTTGTTGGCAACAGGTTTGAACCGAACACCAGGCCTGGTATCTGTCAGTATGAAAAATGAGGAACTGAAATAATCAGTCAGCTAGCCTAGTGTACTTCCTTTACCATGTGGTAAAGGTGTGGAGTACAAGGGCTTAACTTTGGTTTGAACACTGGGAGGGGTTGAGATGCATCGACCCTGACAACACCGACCCTATAGGGGGGTCGGGGGCTTGGTCCTTCCAGGAGATGTTCTTGAATGAACAGCTGTGAAATGATCATTTCTGGTGAATTTTAGGGGGAAAATACTTAAGACTACTTGGGCAAGAATCTGCACAAGCTCCAGTCTGAAATGTACATCCATCTCCATCTCCATTGACAACAACACTGTGTTACCATCTCAGACTGCCAAGAACCTCGGGGTGATCCTGGACCAGCAGCTGTCCTGCTCTGCCTACATTGCAGCGACGACCCGCTCCTGCAGGTTCTCCCTCTACAACATCCGCAAAATTCACCCGTTCCTTACGAGGGAAGCGTCTCTGCTCCTGGTCCAGGCTCTTGTCATCTCCCGCCTGGACTCCTGCAACGTTCTTCTGGCCGGGCGACCCTCTGCCATCAGACCTTTACAGCCAATCAGAACGCTGCAGCCCGTCTGGTGTTCAACCAACCAAAACTCTCTCACGTCACTCCCCTCTTCCGGTCGCTTCACTGGCTTCCCATCTCCGCACGCATCAAATTCAAGACCTGGTCCTCTCCTACAGAGCAGAACACCAGACTGCCTCCCTGTCTGCAGTCTCTGGTCAGGTTCCAAACCCCGCCTCGTTCCCTCCGCTCCTCCGCCCTCGCAGGTCGCCTCGTTCCCTCCGCTCCTCCCCCCTCGCAGGTCGCCTCGTTCCCTCGGCTCCTCCCCCCTCGCAGGTCGCCTCGCCCCTCCATTGCTACAGGACTCAGAAGTCGCTCATCCCGGTCGACCCTTCTCCTCCCTGGCGCCACAACGGTGGAACGAGCTCCGCCCCTCCATCTGTCAGAACGGCCGAATCACTGCTGGAATCACTATAGCCTAGTTCAGTGCCACCACTAACCGGAACGCGCATGATGGATATTAGCAGGACAACGTAATGGGTTGATTGTTTGACATTAGCTTTCTCTCCACATCATGACATTTTTATTTCCTTGGTGTGACTGTGACTGTTTGATCCTAAGCACCACGATTGCAGAATGCCATGGCAGGAGGAAACACTGTCACTGACATGCCTGTTAGCTAGCTAGCTAGTAAAGGCAGTGTATATGGAAAGCTAGCTAACTTAGTAGATATATTCATGTCTGGACCAAACAACATACTGTATCTGTCACTCAGGTGTGGACAGTGCTGTCCTGTGTGTGCCTGACAGGCTCAGCTTGGTAGCAAGTGGGAAGGACTGACAGACAGGTTGGGGGTTGATACGGGAAAGCCCTTAACTGTGTGCTTAATACAGTCCCTTCTAGGAGTATCTATTTTTACTGCCTTATTATATATGCACATGTACCCTAGAAGTCTCAGCTGTCCTGCTCAAATCCTCTTTCAGTATTAAGGAAGAATACACACCTCTCCTCCATTCAGTCTAGGCAATTGGTCATGTTTGTGAATACTTAAGTGTAACTGATAAAAACTTCCTTTTTCTTCTAACTTCCCTTTTCTTCTCACTTCTACTTGGCAGCAGGTTTTTTTTTAGGGTGTACAGTTAGAAATAGAGGAGTTTGTCTGAAAGGAGCGACTGGCTCAGCTGAGGGTGAACAGAGACATGGAAGCTGTGATCGGACTGTTGATGATGCTGCCTGGAGTCTCTCATGGTGAGCTGTTTCACTATTTGCCGCATAAATATATTCATGATTGTATATTGTGTGAATAAGCTGTTTTGTGTTGAACCAGTAATCCATACTGATGAATGAATATAAATGTGACCAGGCCCAGTATGAATAGGAGATTGTCCTGTACCACCTAAGGCCTAATGCTCAAGGAACCAACCAAATACTCGGGCCTTACCACAATGTTCGATTTCCAAGGTTACAGACAGAGCGGGAGACACACATTGAGTTCACACAAAATGTTTATTTGATTTCCTGTAAGCAAAGAGAAAAATGCGCAAAGAAACCAGAAGGAAAAGTCCAAACAATAATCTCTTTATTACAAATAATAAATATGGATAAAATGTTGACTGTAGCCTGATACAGATTGTAGTCAGCGGCCCCAAGTGTGCCTTTAATAGTTTTTTGAATGACAATTTGTTTTGTGTGTGAGTTATGTGAGGAGGAAGTGAGTTCCAAGACATTATTGAACGGTAAGTAACTGAGCGTTTGAGGAGGTTTGTTCTTGGGGTTGGAGGTATCAAGTGACCTGAGCTGGCATTCCTGGTGTAATGGTTATGTCTGTTGCTTGTGTTTAGTACTTGGTTAAAGAAATATTCAGGTGTCTGATTAAATACTACATTTCTGAAGAACATGAGGAGGCTATAGTGGAGTTTAATTTCAACTGAGAACCAGGACAGGCGAGTGTGCATATATGCTATATTTGTGCGTGTTGAGCAATGGAGTGCCAATCTGGCAGCTCGATTTTGAACTAGTTGTAGTTTATTTATTATTATTTATTATTTATGTCTTTTTCAGCTGCCACTGACCATATAACTGGACAGTATTGCAGGTGACAAAAGACCAAGGACTGTATTACTTGACAGATAATAGAGGATGTTAAATAAGTGGAGCACTTTCTAATCATTGCTATGCCTCTTCCCATTTTGGTCACAATGCCGTCAATGTGATCAGACCACGACAATAGTCCATCCAACATTACACCCAGTAGTTTTGTCTTTTTGACCTGTTCTATTGCCATCCCTGACATCGATAGATGCAGCTGTGGGTCACCAATAAGCATACTTCTTGAGCCAAAAACCATACTTTTAGTTTTGGAAATGTTCAGGGCTAGCTTGTTATTTTTCACCCAATTAGACACTCTCTCTAGATCTGGATTCAAGATGGTTACTAGTTCATTTTTCGTTGAAGCAGCGCTATACAGTGTCGTGTCATCTGCATACATTACCATGTTAGAATTCTCAATCGCTAGAGGCAGATCATTTGTGAAAATAGAGAAAAGTAAGGGGCCCAAGCAGCTTCCTTGTGGAACTCCACATGCTCGGTGTGAGACAGAAGGAACGGTGACTGACCTCATCACCACTGGGCTGCAGCACAAACCACACAGGAATCACCAAGGGAAAAGACAACCTAGAATCTGCATCAGTTGTGTTGCAGGAACAAGGTGAGGTACAAAAGAAGACAGACACACCTGTCTTTATAAAGGGGAGTGGGCTGCTCATCGAAAGTGAAAGTGATATTTGAGATCCTTTAAGGTTCAATAGATTTTTACCATTAAACTTGGTGTAGGAATTCAGGGATGAATTCCACAGAACTATGTATTGATATACAGTATTACAAGTACAGCCCACTGCACATTAATGTATTAAATTATACTTTCAGGACTGGACATCTTGACCTTTCACAGTTTCTATCTTTGATTAAGTATAGAAGATCAATACTACGAGGATTAACTCAATCACAAAATGTATTACAATGAAAATAGTCATGAATAATCAAATACTGTTGAGCAGTATAGATATATAGTAATATAGAGAATCGGTTTCAAGAACATATTAATGTCTCCGCATGACCAGGAGTAAAAAATGTAGCATTGGAACTTCGAAGGCGAGACAGCAGGACGCTGCTTCTGGTTCTTCTCCCACAGCTGTTCCTCTCTTGCTTCCTCTTCTGTCCATGTTAGAGCTGGCTTACATCCAAACCACAACACGTCTTCCCTGTCCCAACTATGGATATGAGGAATCAATGCTCAGCAAAATCTCAAGTGTATTCTCATTGTATTAAAAATAAAACAATGCCAGTTCAATACATCTTCAATAACAACAACAACAACAACAACAACAACAACAACAACTGTATTCTTCCACCAAGCAACATAGTTTTTGAACAGTAGCTAAACAACTGGTACTGGTAGGCGTACTGATTTACAGTTAGCACATGAATATTTAAATGAACTGATGAAGGTGCAGTGATTGACACAGGACTTTGTCTCGTGCTTCAGCCTGGGGACCGGTGCTGTCAGAACAGGACAACATCAGTCTTTGCACCTATTTAATTAAATTAGAACCAGAGATCTGTGTGCTGCAGAGCCTTTGTTGATATCCAGAGACTTTCACCATTTAAATGAACAGTCTCAGTGTTTGTGTGGCTGTGTTTCCCAAGAAGAACCTCCTGTCTGCATACTGTGGTCTGACACAGTCAGCTACAGCAAACCTATTACTCACAATATACCCCTATACACTGTTTCATATTCAATACGCAAATATTTTCCCACACCTCAAATCTTGGATATGCATATTGATTGTGATATTTACTTTTTTTGTCTTATTTTTCTGTATTTCTAGGTGTGGAAACCTACTGTGATGGCAGACAGAATGGAGCTCAATGTTTCGGAGCTCTGGGAGGAACTGTGGTTCTCCAACTGATCACTCAGGAAATGCGTACATACCAATGGTTAAAGAACGAAAGACTCATAGTTCTCTATGTGAGAAATAATATGGTTCTGGTTAATGAGTTAAAAAACAGATCCTCCTTTACTCCCAGTAATGGAACTTTTAGGATAAGTAACATCAGCTGGACTGACAATGCTGAATATTCCCTTTACATCTTTGGTCTAAATGGAAAGCTAATGGCAATACGAAAACTACAACTGTCCATTCAAGGTAAATAATTACTCTTATGAACCGTTGGAGAAATTGGTAATAATGATAGGCCACATATTCCAGTATCTCATAGCCACTTGTTAGTTTGCAGCACAAAGTAGAGGACATGCTGTCTCTGTTTGGGTTTATGGGAATACTCAATGTCAGTAATTTAACTGAATAATATGATGTGTGATTAATATAATTTATAATACAGTGTATGTAATATAATTTTAATTAGACATAAATTAGTAAAAACTAATTCTGTAATATTAAACTAGTTGACATAAATTGCACACCTGAAAATAGAAATATTGTACATGAATATAGTTGTACATCAGTGCTGTCGTTTAAAAAACATATATCTCCAAATTTGGTGATTTTCATGTTTTCGCCTTGATTGAAGGATTATATACATTTTCCAACCTCTTGGGTTTTATGAAACCATTTCAAAACCCACTGGATGAACCCCAAAAAAAAGTTCCAAAGTTGACAATTTGGGTTAGGTTAAAACTAGGTTTTCACACAACAGTGATGACACACTGACTTCCACCACATGACTCTAATTGCATTGTAAAAGCTGACAGATTCTGGAAAAGTCAAAACTGATCTGAGTCTTTCCCCCTCAGCCCCTGTGTCCTCCCCCCTGCTGGCCTCTGAGTGTCTGTCCCAGGAGGAGATGAGGGTGTCCTGCTCCTGTGAGGGGGACAGTCCTCAGTACAGCTGGACTCTGAACGGACACGCGCCGATGGACGCCGAGCTCGTCTCCGGTGATAATGAGACGAACAGCATCACTCTGAAACCAGGCCTGTCGGGACAGCTCGTCTGCTCGGTCAAGAATCACATCAGCAGCGCCACTGCAAGCAAGAACATATCAGCCTGTGAAGGTGAGCCAGAACGTGAGTATGAAAATGTGTGACGCTGATGAACATGACACTGATTATGATAACACTGCAGACTCACCATGGGTACTCAGTCTGCATGCACATGCCTACCGTGTTCTCATATTCATTGAATGCACCTTATCCAATGGGACGTACGTATCGCAGTGGGTGCTTGCAGCCACAAATACCCTGTGTATTAAACCAGCAACAACGAATCCAACAACAACAGCCACAAGCACAATCCAAGAAACTGAGGCATCCACCATGGGTAAGCAGACTGGCATCATAGTGTCCTTTAGACCCTCCAATCAAACCGTGGCTCTCCCCAGCACAGACCCATGGTACATTAGTAAGATGGTTCATTTTGCTGCAGTGGTTTCATTAACGTCATTTCCATTTTGTATTTGTCCTTACATCTCCTTGAGACCACATTTCATTAACAGGTTAACTTAACACCTGATCTCTTGTCATTTGAACAGAGCACATCCCGGCCATAGCTCGTTTACTGTCAGCAACGGTATTTCTCTTAGTGTCTGTGGTGGGAATCTGCTGTGTTCGGATGAAAATGAAAAACTCAACAGCTCAAGGTCCAAAACAACTTTTTTCATCATCATTACATTTAGAGTGCTATAAGAATTTCATCTTTTGCATGTACAGTAGTGTTGTGCACATACAGTATATGTAGCCAGCTGTAGAGGTGGGATATTCAGAAACCGATATGCTGTAGTTTACCCTCAGATGTGTTGAGCGTACGGTGAACCCAACAGACAGTACGGCTTACATTGAACACATACCTTGGCTTGTTACCACTGAGCTTGTGTAATCATGTCATGTTTAATATATGTTTGGGCCACCGATTGATCTCCTTCCCTCCTCTCCACAGAGAGTGAAAATGCCCAGGATGCAACCTACGCTAACGTCAGGATCGAGTACAGAGGCGGAGACAGGATTATTTACACAGGGGGTCCAGAGGGTGGCCAAGTCTAGCATTTGGGGTCCGAAGACCATCAGCACAATAGTGTAACTATAATGCTAACTATAAAGATATGATTGTTTTTCAGATAAATATTGGGAAACCCTTTTGTTGAATTGCAATCTTCCATCTCCCTTGAACATGATTGCTTTTCATCTATTGTGTAGCCAGAATTCAGCAATATACAAATAAACAATCATATTCAGATCAGTTATTACTGTAAGGACTCACTTGGCTTGTACTGTCTATATCAGGACAATACAGGCAGTGTGTAGAAACATTTACTATTGTCATTCCATCTATACATAAGAATCAACATTATTGACCAAATAGCATGTGAATGCAGTGCTGTTTGGCATCGAGGATGTCGGAGCTTCCCACCAGCATGTGAACGCACCAGAAGACATGGAGACTTTTCAAATCAATGAAATACCACAAAACATTTCAGTAACTTTGACAAAAACACACCCAGGCAGGATGTTCACTGTGATGGATCTCAAGCAAGTTCCAAGTCTCTGCATGCTGATTTTCATACCGTAATACATGGAAATGAATGGCTGACTGGAAGAAAAAACACATTCAAACATCTAAAGAATTATGCAAGAAGCATGCTTTGGAAAAAGGCCTGTAGTAATGTTATGTATGAATTGTAGTAAATGGGCGAAAACATGCAAAACCACTTCTGGTCCTTTTAGGGTAGAATTCAGCAATGTTCTGCAAGTGGATTAATATTAACTTACCATATTGATGCTTCATAAGGCTGCGTCGCTACCATTCCCTGCACACCGGCTGCGCTTTGATTGAAAATACTGCATGTGACGTGTTTGAGAAGGTGCGTTTAGTGAAAGTACCACCTACTGCAAAGTGGGTGGTAGTGGGTGGCATTAGCTGGAAACACTTATCAGTACCTCCCTCTGTCAAAAAGGGCAATAGTTCATCAAAACAAATGCGCTCTTTAAATTGAGGTGACATTAATGTGTCAATGAGACAGAAATAGCCAGTAACGTAAAGAAAATTGTCAGTGGCACGCAGAGCAGGGCTTCAGTCAGGTTCTGCATATGCAGTCCAAGTAAATCTGTGAGCCGTTGCTGCACTCAGGCTGAAGTTAACTTCTTGTCATCCGTCGCCAAAAATCACCAAGTGCAGGGCTCTCACTAGTGCTCAGCTCCGACCCGACGGACATAAAATGGACATCAAGATATTTCAATAGTTTAAATAGTTTGCTCATGTTAAAAAGCCTTTTTTGCGAGCTTAAGGTAGCCAGTATTTCTCACCAGGCTCAGCGTGTCCCCTCTTTTTGCAATTACCGTTAATGACACTTCAAAGTCAAAGTCAACTTTATTGTCAATTCTGCCATATGTACAGGACATACAGAGGATCGAAATGTCGAAATGGGGGGGGGGGGCAAACCCTCGACTCAGCAACCTTGCCTACCTGTCCAGAAAGAACCAAGGCCCTGGATGTCCAGAAGATTATAGAATCATTTGCACTGAACCACAACAACAGACGCATCGTCCTTCTATAAAACAACATGGCCTACAAGATTGTGATGATAGCCAGCTCGTTTTACACCATGCGTGCACAGTTGACAGGCATAGGGTAAATGCACTTCTCGTTGTGGCTGCACTGTGGATATTATTCCTTTCATTTCTGACGTTGTGATAGATATTTACTCTGTAACATTATAACCAATGCACAGCAGGACGCATGTATATCGTCAGCCTACAAGTTATTTTTGTTTGCAATAGAAATATAATCACTAAGATTGTGATGATAACCAGCTCGTTTTACAAGTGTGTGCACAGTTAACAGGCGTAGGCTAAATGCATTGCACTTCTCGTTGTGGCTGCACTTTGGATATTATTAATTTCATTTCTGACGTGATAGCCATTTCATCCGAAACATTATTACCAATGCACAGTTGTTTGATTATGCATATGGAATAAATGCACTTCTTGTTGTTGTCGCATTTTGGATGTATTGTGTTGTTATTGCTGAAAGACTTCAGCACCGGACAGCGCCCGTGCTGAAGTCTTTCACCTTTGCACGTGAAAGACTTGTGGTCACTTGTATTAGGCTTATAGCTATTTTGTTGAATATTCTTTGGCCAAATTCAATTAAAAACTACATTTATATCGAATGTGCTGTGTGCCATATCTGCTTTTATTGAAAAAACAAGAACTTCCTTATAAAGTAACTCGGAAGTCATGAAAATCGACTATTTTCTTAGCACCCCCACATATTGGTCAAGCCCCCCCTTAGCACCGGGAGAGAAAAAATCCTGGCGCCAGGAGGGTGTTGTCAATGTCCAGGAGGGAGGGGAGTGAGGCGCCGATGATCTTCCCAGCCGCGCTCACTATGCGCTGCAGGGTCTCTCGGTTGGAGGCGGTGCAGCTCAAACCACACAGTGATGCAGCTGGTCAGGACGCTCTCGGCGGGGCCTCGGTAGAAGGAGCACATGATGGGTGCCGGGGCTCTTGCTCTCTTTAGCTTCTGGAGGAAGTCAAGGCGCTGCTGGGCTTTCTTTTCACTTAGTGACATTACTGTGTTCTTTTTATACTCTGTGTAGCTCTTTTGATTGGCCAGAACTTATTGTAATTTCTGCTGAACTGTGATTGATTATACATATTCAAATTAAAGGAATAGTTCACCCAAAAATGAAAATTCAGTAATTATCTACTCACCCCCATGCCAGTAGAAAATCGGGTAAAGTTTGTTAGTCCATACAACAGTCCCGGAGCTTGCCAGCTGAAGTACGTTGCAGCGTTCTCCAAAACAACTGAAGTTGCTGGAGACCGGTCTTCAGTCTTCAAAAAATAACAGAAAATAACCATAAAATGTCTCCATGCAGCTCTTACAGCATAATCCAAGTCTCTTGAAGCCAACAGATCCCAAAGTGACTTGAAAAGACATTTACACCATTATTTAGCTGAAATCACCACTCTACCTGTTGTTTTCAAAATACGTCATGTTTGCGTGTGGCCTCGATAGTTAAGACTAGCTCCAATTACCAGAAACAAGACTTCCGCTTTGGCCGTTTAGCCTTCAAAATAAAAGCACAAGATTTTAAATAGGTAGAAATACTGTTTTAAACCAATTACTTTGTATTTAATAGTCAAATTCAATAAGTGAGCACCCATATTAATGTTTGATGTCATAATAATAATGAAAAATGCCATATATGCCATTTAACTATAAAAGCTGCATGTATTACACTGTGCAGAATACATACAGAACAGAGACTAAAGTGGACATCACTTGGGTGCTCACTTATTATAACAGATTTTGTGGAGTACATGGTCCCAGAGCACGTGTACCAAATTTCATGCAATTTCGTCATCTGGACTAGGAGATACAGTTGTCTGGCCTTTGTGGCACCCCCTATTGATCAATCTTAAAATGGCTTTGCACACATGGTTAATGAACATATTTGAACATGTTCACCAAGTTTCATGATGATTGGACAATCGGTCATGAAGTTATAACAATTTAGCTTACAGGCCACGCCCCCTCACAACTTTAGATGCTACTGACTTGGTTGCTTATGGAGGAGATGTTAAAAATGTGTTTTTCAGAAAATTCAATCTCAAAAACTTTGCAGTCGGTCCTTGAGGGTCCTTATGGCAAATTTGTAAAGTAAGGACTGCTGGATATGTGTACCACATTTAGTGTAAATCGGACAAACGGTGTAGGAGTCACTGTGGGGGGAAACAACGGTTCCCCCCCAACTGAAACTAATGGGATAAACACCAAATTTGACATTGTAAAATGCAAAAACTACTGATCAAATAATGGAAAAGAATAAAATAAGTTATATGGAGGAGCTAGGTCAAAAGGACTTGGCTAGATGTATCACAAAACTATTAATGAACTGATTGTCCTTACTCCATGAAAGAATGGATGAATGATCCCATACAATGGCCAGATGTGTCATTCCTGGACATTTTCTGCTACCTTATTGGAATTTTAGATTTACAACTAGAAAATTGCATTTCTTGTATAAAATGCTAGTGTGATTGAATGCTCGTCATGCCTTGTGTGATGATAGTTATTAAGATAAGACAAGATAAGATAAGATAAGATAAGATAGCACTTTATTAATCCCCTTGGGGAAATTCAGGTGCCACAGCAACAACTAGCAGAACAGTACCAAGGAAAACAAGTAGGCTACAGGAAGATAATTAAAAAGAAGAGTTAATGAAGGTAATGTACATAGCCTACTATAAAACTATAGAGACAGTGCAAAAAATGCAAATGAATGCAAATAATACTACTAATACTTCTAACTACTGCTATTCTTTCCTTACATGGCTATGGGTAATATTGTGAATTTATGCAGCCATGCCAATAAAACAAATTTGATTGCAATCTTGTTCATGCATTGACAGAACATGTTTGCTGGCCCATGACAAATAAATATGTTATAGGAGGGTGTATTTCCTTTGCTATTATTGTCTGTCTGCTGTCTTCTCACTATAGCCTACACGGCGTGTTCACAGGTGTGTCCACTCAGTTTTCTTGTAATCACACAGAACATAAGTTCAGGATTTTTATATTTATTTGCCGTGCAATGCACAACACAGCAACTTTTCGGCAACATTCTTTGTTTTTAGACTTTAGAAAAGGCAAAACTAAAGAATGTTTTCATATCGCGCCGCCAAGATCAGTACTTCACAGTGATTTGTTTTCCCCCACGTCAGCTGACGGAAATGACGTTTTCCTCCTGTGCCGACTGTATCTATGGCCTTTCAAATTTTAACAGCTCTATGGGCTTGAACCCCTAGATATTGATATACAGGGTTTTCAATAACTTTTTAATTGATGGGGAACAGCAAGAGGTCTGGGCATTAGGTAGAGGGGCGTTCATTCAAAAAAGGTTGAGAACCACTGACATAACATACAGTAAGTGCCTTATGGATGTAATGCCTTGTTCCTTCATTGTAAAAAGGCAGAAATGGGGCAGTGGAACCTGCACTCCCACAATGCACAGTGTGTACGTCTGCATCACAGAGCTGCATGCCTGGATGGACCAGACCATCGCTGCCAACTAAATCCACCTTCATTCTGTTTTCGGTTTCATCCTTCGAATCAATAAAATGAATGTCTAGCTACAAGCTCGTTGTGGTCTGGTTTTGATGAGTTCATTTCCTGTGTGAAGCAGAGGAGTTCATTTCCTGTGTGAAGCAGAGGAGTGTATATGAAGTGTCTCGACAGAGCATGGGAGTCTTGTAGTAGTGGCAGACCCAACACGCACTTGCAAATATGATGCTAGTAATAACAAAAATTTGTGACTCAATCATATCGGTTGTAAAATGCACCATCATTGTCTTTAGAACTGATGATGGTCTTTTGACCGAAACGTTTTCTGTCTGTGCACTTTTGTTTTTTTCACTTTTTTTTCACTTCATCACTATGTAAATAAATTGTGGCATTTTTTGCATCAGTTGGCCTCTTTTTGGTTTTTGACCTTTATAGTGTACAAATTCTTTTTGATCTTCCATAAAATGCACGCATAACATACAGAATTCAGAAACAATTCTTTTTTAAAAACATACCATTAACATTATCAGATTCTGATCAACAGCTCCTTAATTCCCTTTCACACCGGAGGAGGTTTTAGCAGCTGTTAAATCTACACCTGAAAACAAGATGCCAGGACCAGACAGATTCCCTGGAGAAATCTATAAATCATTTTGGTCTCATATCAGCCCAATTCTCATGCCTATGATTGAGAATTGTTGCGATAGGAGCACTGTCCCAGAAATAATGAATTATGCATCTATCAGTGTATTATATCAAAGCAGTAAAGACCCTACTGTGTGCTTCTCATACCAGCCTACAGGCGTCCTTCATTTTGATAAGATTGTTACTGAAGTGATTGCAGGGAGACGGGAGAAGGTTTTATCAGGTCAGACAGGCTTCGTTCCTCAGACAACCTGAGACGCCTTTTGAACGTGATAAACTGCTTGAATAATAATCAAACGGCCTCTCTGCTGCTGTCATTGGATGCAGAGAAGGCATTTGACAGAATTGAGTTGACTTTTCTGTTCTCAGTTTTATCAAAATTTAAGTCAGGACCAGTTTTAAAAAAATTGATTAAAACGCTTTATAGTTGTCCCAAGACTATGGTTTCAACCAATGGCATTTGCTCGGCTCCACTATCTTTGAGCAGAGGAACAAGACAAGGATGCCCACTATCCCCACTGCTCTTTGCAATGGCTACAGAACCGTTAGCTATGTGTATGAGAAGAAATGCAAACATAAAAAGGTCAGAAAATTACTAACCAAGAACATAAAATATCACTTTATGCAGATGACATTCTTTGATATGTTGAGCCTGAAAATGCAATAGGCAAGGCAAGACAAGGAAAGTTTATTTATATAGCACATTTCGTACACAAAGACAATTGAAAGTGCTTTACACAAGGTATATAACACATTACAGACATACAGAATAAGATAAAACAAGCACAGATCCTGTACAGACCAGCGCCACGTGTGTTCTTTGCACTGTAACACTGCGACACGGTTCAATTAGTTAATTCCATAATGTTGCTTAAATACCACAAGGTAATAACGTTACTTACCGTTAAAGTTTGCAGGGCAGCAGAAGACGTGTTACTGTTTACAAATCCGTTACTAACACAGGCAAGTTTGGAGCAAATAGTGGAATGTTAAGTTTCACTTTTGTTTTCACACTCTGTGGAGACTGGATTAGTACAATGCTGCTGGTCTGCTGGTCTGCACATCTCCAAATGACAAACATGACATGATGTGAGCATCAGAGATCGATTCAGATCAATTTCTATACACTGACCAAGTTGATTTTGTGCCTCTGTATGGGAAACTGCATCTCACAGTCAAAGACGCCCTCTAGAGGCCATCTGACCAAGTGCATTATCTCACTAAGCATCCCTCACTGACTGACTGCCTGACTGACTGACTGACTGACTGACTGACTGACTGCCTGACTGACTGACTGACTCACTGCCTGACTGACTGCCTGACTGACTGTCTGACTGACTGCCTGACTGACTGACTGACTGCACCTTGTGATGCCCTCAGTTGCATCATGGGAAAAACAAAGAGATAGTGTGTGAGAAGAACTCCGCACATTCTAAAAACACCGGAACAACTTGGGTCTCTGGATACAAAGTAAATTTAAATGAATCTAATGCATGTTAGACAGTATTTAATAAGATAGCACTTTATTCATCCCCTTGGGGAAATTCAGGATAATGTACTCCCTCCCACACACACATGGAGGTCAGGGTCTGCAGCTGGCAGCGATTCAGTGTTTTGTTCAAGGTCACTTCAGCAGGTTGGGGGGGTTGAACCCGGGTCTCTCTGCTTCTCCTTATAAATATTAAAAATCAAGTTCTAACTCTAATGCATTTTCAAACGATTTTGAAAATTGCTTTTGGATGGGTTACTGTAAAAACTTACTGTCATTCATTTCAATGTAACATTTACAGTCTTCCTGACAGCCTTTATAAAAACACACTTCATTTACACAATATTGGCTTTACTCTGTACACAGCATCTGGATACATTTTAATGTGATGCAACTTAACATAACATAACATAAGTGTACTTTAACTGCATACATTGTCATTGGGGGAATGGAGCACTGTTACCTGCAGTGTCAGTAAATGTCCTGCTCTGTCCAGTGAGGTTTGGGTTTAGTGAAAGAAGGAGAGAAGAAGTACAAACTGTGTGGGTGAGACACAGAAATGTCTCAAACTAAAGAGAAAGTGAGAAAAAAAATCAAGATGACCAACAGAGACAACAGAAACCAGAACCTCAACAAGACAACATGCCGAAATAACAAGAAAGAGAAATCTAAATTGTGTTGAAGTCTCTCCAGTTCGGCTGAGTCTGTAGAAACAGAGATAAAGAACTAAACCCCGAGCCTCCTCCTCGCTCTGAACACGTCTGGGAAAATGTGGATTATCAGCAGCTGAGTCCGGGCAGAGAGGAACGACAACACGCGTGTTCCCGGCCGGGATTACGCTGACGCGGGTTAATAATTGGTGAACGTCTCGGGTATAAAAGAGGAGCGGAGGCTGCAGAGGACCAAGCTGAAAACATGGCCTTCCTCTGGATCCTGTCCTGCCTCGCCTTCGCCGGCGCCGCCTACGGTGAGCTGCTCACACATCAGGAAGGGTTTTACATTCAGATCAGGATGTTTCAGTTATCTGTGTGTGGTGTAAACTTTAAAAAAAATTAATTGTCAAGCAGAGTGGCACTGGACAGATCAGTCAGTCCTTCTGGGATGATAAATGGAAACTTTATTAATCCTACAGGGAGGAATTGTTAGTAAAGATATAAATGTAAATGTAATCCAAAAACATATGATGAAGCAATACACTGACTAATTTCATATTGACATTTCACAGAAATATTCACAGGTTTACACGACAGAGAACAGATTATCAGAGTTGTGGATTATTTTTCCTTAAGTATGATCATGATATTATGAAACATTTCATTTGTGTGAAAATGTAAATAAGTTTGGAGTTAGATGCAAAATGTCCACGAAGCAAACTTACAAGTGAATTGAAAAATAAAGAATCAATGATGAAGTTGTAGATCTATCCATATATTATATATTATATATTATATATTATATAGTAACAGTTATTTAAGTTGCTGTATGATCCTTAATATTCTGACTGCTGCTGTGTTTTGTCAGCCGGTCTAACTGTCTGCCTTCAGATTGTAGTAATGTTTTCTGCATGTATCAGTCCAGCAGGACTGACTGCTGCTAGCTGTGTAATAAGCAGTGTGTGTGTGTGTGTGTGTGCGTGTGTGTGTGTGTGTGTGTGTGTGTGTGTGTGTGTGTGTGTGTCAGGCTGCGGCTCCCCAGCCATCCCTCCAGTCATCACTGGTTACTCCCGCATCGTGAACGGTGAGGAGGCGGTGCCTCACTCCTGGCCCTGGCAGGTCTCCCTGCAGGTAAACACACCGCAGCACACACACTTCCTGCTGATTAAACACACACATCAGTTCACATCAAATGCTGATTTAAAATTATTGGATTACATACTTCTGTCACAAGGTGGCAGCAGTTCATTTAATTTCAACTATAAAGACAACACACAGCAGCTGACATGCAGCCAAACTGTTGCATGAAAAATATTACTTTGCCTTCAGGAATGCAAAATATAACTAATACAAATTTAGAAAAAAAAGAATTGCTTGCTGTAATTCATTACTCTGTATTTCATAAATAAGAATGGTTTTAGTCTCCAAAATGTTAGTATTGTGTAGTCTAAGGCCTCAGGTTGGTTTATAACCTCAGCAGCATCTCATAATGAGTTATATTTCTATGCCAGACATTATTTATCATTTTCAGATTATGGAAATCTCAATTTGGAATGAAACTCTGAAACTGAGTTGGACAGATTTTTGTTCTGTTCTTAATAAACCAAACCTTCAGCAGTATAAAAACAAACTGACCCACTAACTGTTCAGACACACTGACAAACATAACTGGCCTGTAACAAGCTGCTTCGTTGACTTTGTTGACTTGGTTAAGTTAATGCCTTCTTCCTTTGTTGGGAAAAAAACAGTCAGAAATTTACAGAAGGAATAAAATCAGATGAACTTTATTGATTCCTGAGGAGAAACTGAACCAAACCTCCTTGAGCTTGAATCAGTCCAGGAGGTTTAAAGAGTGAGCGCTGCTGCAGACCACAGTAAACCTTCACTGCTCGTAGTTCTATCTGGATTTCTTTCTGTCTCATTCACCGTTCTGTGTTTTGATCCCAGGATTACACCGGTTTCCACTTCTGCGGCGGCTCTCTGGTCAGTGAGAACTGGGTTGTGACGGCTGCTCACTGCAACGTCAAGTAAGTCGAGGCAACGAGCAGAAGAAGCCTGCTGCTCTGGGGCAATAGCAAATTTCAATATCGATCGGAAATGTCAAAATCAAAACGTATTGTAAATGTATTCCAATGAGCCAGTTTATTTGTCTACAGTTACAGTTTAATGTCAAATCATCTACATTTTAAATAAAAGATGAATTTAAAGGAGTCATGAGAATAAATGGAAAGGGAAAGGGTGAAGTCAGAATATTTTCTTTTATTTGTTGCTTTGACAAATAGCTGTGGAGGGGAAAACACTGAACTGTATTGAGCTGAACTGACTGAGCTGATATGAAATTAATCAAACTGAATACGATTGAACTGAACAGAATAGGACAGAGTAGAGTAGAATATCACTGAATTGAAGTGAATCAGATTGAACTGAACTGCTGTCTGCTGTCTGGTGCAGGACGTCCCACCGTGTGATCCTGGGTGAACACGACCGCTCCTCCAGCGCTGAGGACATCCAGGTCATGAAGGTTGGCAAGGTAAACTCTGTCTGTCCCGGATAGAATATAGAATATATTTATATCTGTTCCACCAGCTGACCCTCCCGCTTCCCCCCGAAGGTGTTCAAGCACCCCCGCTACAACGGCTACACCATCAACAACGACATCCTGCTGATCAAGCTGGCCAGCCCCGCCAAGACGGGCGTGCGTGTTTCCCCGGTGTGTGTGGCCGAGACCGGAGACAACTTCCCCGGCGGCATGAAGTGCGTGACCTCCGGCTGGGGCCTGACCCGCCACAACGGTGAGGGAGGCTAACACACACTCTGAAGACCAGCTGCATCTACACACACATTCACACTGTGAGCCTGACCGCCACAACACACACTCTGAAGACCAGCTGCATCTACACACACATTCACACTGTGAGCCTGACCGCCACAACACACACTCTGAAACAGTGGAGTTAAACCATGGAGGCTGAGAGTCTGCAGGTTTTCCTTCCAACCAAACTACAGCAGCTGATTTCACTGATCAGCAGCTTCAAGCAGAGAGGAGGAACTCGGAAGGCTGGAAGGAAAACCTGCAGACTCTCGTCCCTCCGTGGATCAGGTCGGACACCGCCGGACTGAAAACTCTGGGCTTCATCTGGGTTTTTCTAAAGTCCTAAACAAACCGGATCAGTCTTGTCCTGTTCACATGGGACTGGTATCATGTAGAGACTTCATGTAATTCATGAATTCCCTCCCAACCTCTGTGCTTCATGAAACACATTCACACAGGATAATGATTAGCTTGGTTCAGTCGTCTGATTTAAATCTTGTATGTTGCAGCTCCTGACACCCCCGCCCTGCTGCAGCAGGCTGCCCTCCCCCTGCTGACCAATGAGCAGTGCCGTCGCTTCTGGGGCAACAAGATCAGCGACCTGATGATCTGCGCCGGAGCCTCCGGAGCCTCCTCCTGCATGGTGGGTGACAGTGGCGGACGGCGGCCATTTTGATGTCAAGTCCCTTTCAACGCCGCACAGTCAGACCGGGAGAATATACTTCAGTACAGATAGAAAAAGAAAATGTTCTGACGTTTACAACATCAACTTCAGTTCAACAGAGCAGAGTACATATGTACAGTGGAGAGACAATGCAAAGTGCAACACTGCCATACATACATCCAGAGTCATGATTCGTTTACTGAGCTTTTTATTTGTTTTAGGTTTAGTTCAGTTTAGTTATTTGCACAAATAAAGTAGTTGAAAAAGAGAGGAAAAGAAATACAAACTGTGCAGGTGACACAGAGGAACCTTGATGGGCTTGAACAGTGAAAGCATCTCACCCCAAGGAAAAAAAACACAAATTAGACAGAAACCAGGTGAAAATACACATGCAAAGATAAAAGTTTCAGACCTGCTGCATATGTTTCCTCACAGCAGCATCACATGCATTAGAGCCAGAGGTGCAGCAGCTCAGTTCTCCTGCAGCTTTATCAGCATCACTGCTTGATGTTTTGGTGCGACTGGTTTTCCTCCTGCTGTGTTTCAGGGCGACTCTGGCGGCCCCCTGGTCTGCCAGAAGGCCGGAGCCTGGACCCTGGTCGGTATCGTGTCCTGGGGCAGCGGAACCTGCACTCCCACAATGCCCGGCGTGTACGCCCGCGTCACCGAGCTGCGCGCCTGGATGGACCAGACCATCGCCGCCAACTAAATCCACCTTCATACTGTTTTCAGTTTCATCCAGACAATCAATAAAATGAAAGTCTAGCTACAAGCTGGTTGTGGTCTGTTGTTTTTAGAATTTATTTCCAGTGTGAAGCAGGAGGGTGTGTGAAGTTTATATGTGTCTATGAAGCTGCAGCAGGGGAGTGTTGCACTACTGGCAGACCCAACACGCCCTAATGCAAATATGATGCCAGAAATAGGAAAAATTTGTGTTTTTGCTATTATCGGTTGTAATTTTCTACATAATTTGGAAATGATTCTTTTTTAAAAATCATACCATTAACATTATCAGATTTTGATCAACAGCTCCTTAATTCCCCTTTCACACCAGAGGAGGTTCCTGCAGTTGTTAAATCTACACAACAACAGGAACCAGGACCAGACAGGAACCAGGACCAGACAGACTCCCTGGAGAATTGATTGAATAATAGTCAGACAGCCTCTCTGCTGCTGTCACTGGATACAGAGAAAGCGTTTGACAGAATTGAGTTGACTTTTCTGTTCTCTGTTTTATCAAAATTTAAGTTTGTTTTTATAAACCTATTTATAAAACCTATTTATAGTAATCCCAAGGCTACGGTTTCAATCAATGGTATTTGCTCAGCTCCACTATCTTTGGGCAGATGAACAAGACAAGGATGCCCACTCTATAGCCTATAGAGTGGGCACATAAAATATCACTTTATGCAGATGACATTCTTTTATATGTTGAGTCTGAAAATGCAATGGGTAAGGCATAGGCATTGTGTATATAAAAATGCTGTAGCCTTCTTTATTGTTCCAATATGGAAGGAAAATATCTATAGAGTTGAATGCTGTAATCACTGTAATGACTAGCTGAAGTCTTCATCCTCTTGGTTTTGCATCTGGGATTCTTCTGTTGTTTCCAGATTTAAACCTGTCCTGTACAACAAGGCCAACAGCACTGCATCACAATAGTAGCCTAAGATCTGGCATATCACTGTGAATAAAATCTAATTTTACACTTTGGTTTTGCACAAGGTTTAATCACAAACCCCTCTGATGTGTGTATGTTCATCATGTTCAAATGTGAGGTTAAAAAATGAGATCCCATTTTGAAATTCATGTAGGCCTACTGTTGATTTTCCATGTTTTACTTTTGTTTAAGTACATGGTACTTATTTAGTCTGATCTTCAGACTGAACGTCCATCTGGTTCCACTCCATTATTCAGCTGAGATTTCCTCCTCGTTAGCCGTTTTCTGTGTGGGGGGGTCGATTTTCCCCGAACCGATCACTAGTGACCGACGTATCTGAACCGATCACTAGTGAGCGCCGTATCTGAACCGATCACTAGTGAGCGACGTATCTGAACCGATCACTAGTGAGCGACGTATCTGAACCGATCACTAGTGACTGACGTATCTGAACCGATCACTAGTGACCGACGTATCTGAACCGATCACTAGTGACCGACGTATCTGAACCGATCACTAGTGACCGACGTATCTGAACCGATCACTAGTGACCGACGTATCTTGATCTTATTAAACGAAGCTTCAGAAACCCTTGCCAGAGTTCAACTAAAACTGAAGTAGGTTTTATATTAAATGGATATTATATTAAACATTGCTTTTCTTAAATCCATACACTGGATATTGTACATAAAATGTGAGTGTTTATTTCTGCAAGTGCCTTTTCACAAGTTGTTGAACTTTAAATAACTGTTTGAATTTGAACCACAGTTTGTTGGCAACAGGTTTGAACCGAACACCAGGCCTGGTATCTGTCAGTATGAAAAATGAGGAACTGAAATAATCAGTCAGCTAGCCTAGTGTACTTCCTTTACCATGTGGTGAGTACAAGGGCGTAACTTTGGTTTGAACACTGGGAGGGGTTGAGATGCATCGACCCTGACAACACCAACCCTCTAGGGGGGTCGGGGGGTATGGCCCCCACGGGAGATGTTTTTTAAAGAACAGCTGTGAAATGATAATTTCTGGTGAATTTTAGGGGGAAAATACTTAAACAGACTATACAGTATTAAATAAGAAACTGACCTGGAAAACCTACAGTCATCCCAACATTATAGCAGGCTTTTTCCATTTTATCTTTGTTTTGGTTGTACTGCTGTGTCTGTGATTGCCGCTATTTTTTCCAAAACAGATGTAGGAATGCCTACAGGTTGAACTGGGTTGAACTTTCTGTCTGTGAAAACGGATGGAAATCTGATGGAGATGGACGCATCATCAGTCCTGTCCGGATAACAGACAGCTATTTTTGAAAATGAATTGAAATGAACGGAGATAACGGATCAGTGTCGCCGCGGCTAACGTAACTTAAATACCACAGGTGATAACGTTACCTGCCGTTAAAGTTTGTAGGGCAGCAGAAGACGTGGATATCTGTAAATCGGCGGAGAGTGGGAGTCAGTGGCATTTATCAGTGTGTGGGACTGAATGTGGCATTTAACCCATAGACGAGAGGCCAACTCTTAGTCAAAGACGCCCTCTAGAGGCCATCTAACGAAGTGACATCTAATGAAGCGACAGATATATGACTGACTTCATCGTGTGAACAGAGTGCAGAGCCAGAAAATGTTGAATATAGACAGATAGATGATGAGCTCCCATGCAGATGACAGAAACAGACCTGAGAGGAATGAAGAGGAATACAATTGAATTGCAAGATGTTTTCTACAGAGCAATGTTCAAATGGAGAGTGACTGTAATGGAGCCTCTGGCGTCCATAGAGGTCTGCAGCTCTTGGCAATGCCCACACAGCTATATGACTATGATATAGGATTACTAATCCTACTACTGCCAAGACTAATACTAATTGTAATACTAATACAAAATATATACTTAAATTAAGATTGCTTGGTTGATACGGAAAAGTCCTTAACGTGTGCTTAATACAGTCCCTTCTAGGAGTATATATTTTTATTATTGTTACTTGATTACTGCCTTATTATATATGCACATGAACCTTAGAAGTCTCACCTGTCCTGCTCAAATCCTCTTTCAATATGAAGGAAGAATACACACCTCTCCTCCATTCAGTCTATTTAACACACAAAGGCAATTGGTTGTGACTACTTAAGTGAGACTGAAAAACTTCCTTTTTCTTCTAACTTCTCCTCAGCAGCAGGGTGTTTTAGGGTGTACAGTTAGAAATAGAGGAGTTTGTCTGAAAGGAGCGACTGGCTCAGCTGAGGGTGAACAGAGACATGGAAGCTGTGATCGGACTGTTGATGATGCTACTTGGAGTCTCTCATGGTGAGCTGTTTCACTATTTGTCACGTATTAATATTCATGATTGTATATTGTGTGAATAAGCTGCTTTGTGTTGAACCAGTAATCCATAATGGTGAATGAATATAAATACAAGATAATTATTGATAAAGTATAGTCATGAGTATAGTTTAATCTTTATCAGAGTGTGTTCTGAAGCTGAATGAGCTTCCCTGGCTGGAAATGAGCTGTGTGTTCTGGAGAATTGCCCACTTTTGTTGATATATTAATTTTAAATCAATTCCCAACTAGTGTGAAAGTGATATTTGAGATCCTTTAACATTCAATAGCTTTTTACTATTAAATTATTTTGTAGTAGCAATGGTGTAGGAATTCAGGAATGAATTCACATAAGTATGTATTGATATACAGTATCACAAGTACAGCCCACTGCACATTAATGTATTCAATGATACTTTCAGGACTGGACATCTTGGCCTTCGACAGTTCCTGTCTTTGAGTATAGAAGATCAACAATACTACGAGGATTAACTCAATCACAAAATGCAATGAAAATAGTCATGAATAATCAAATACTATTGAGCAGTATAGATATATAGTAACACATAGAATCAGTTTCAAGAACATATTAATGTCTCTGCATGACCATGAGTAAAAAACTGTAGCATTGGAACTTCCAAGGCGAGACAGTGGGAGGCTGCAACAGTCTCACCATTTAACCTCTTCTTCCCTACCGCCCCCGCCGCTGGCTCCATCATTACAAACGCAGGTCGCACGGCCGAGCTTTGTTCAAACCCACAGAACTTTATTTTAAATTCTAGTCAAGATAACAAGTTTTCCAAAGACACCAAATGTGTCAAGCTGAATTACAGGGAAATGTGTAGAAAATGATGCACAAACATCTACATTTTTTGCATTTGATGTAATGGTGCAGCCATAAAAACATGGCATCTTGCATTTTAATATTTCATTCAATATAAGCAGCTAGAGCTTCAAGAAAGCATTGGAATGAGCAGATACAGAATATGGATGTGACATAGTTGTATAGGAAGTTGGTTTTTTTTCTAACTTTGAAGCTGCTTCAGGGGAAATTTAAGGGGAAAGTCAGCTAAAGTCAGGGAACATGGGGTTAAATGAACAGTCTCAGTGTTTGTGTGGCTGTGTTTCCCAAGAAGAACCTCCTGTCTGCATACTGTGGTCTGACACAGTCAGCTACAGCAAACCTATTACTCACAATATACCCCTATACACTGTTTCATATTCAATACACGAATATTTTCCCACACCTCAAATCTTAGATATGGATATTGATTGTGATATTTACTTTTTTTGTCTTATTTTTTGAATTTCTAGGTGTGGAAACCTACTGTGACGGCAGACAGAATGGAGCTCAATGTTTCGGAGCTCTGGGAGGAACTGTGGTTCTCCGACTGATCACTCAGGCCTCAGAAATGTGTGCATACAAATGGATAAAGAACAAAAATTTCACAGTTTTCATGGTGAAAAATAATAAGGTTGTGGTTAATGAGTTAAAAAGCAGATCCTCCTTTACTCCCAGTAATGGAACTTTTAGGATAAGTAACATCAGCTGGACTGACAATGCTGAATATTCCCTTCGCATCTTTAATCAACATGGACAGCGTATTGCAACACGAAAACTACAACTGTCCATTCAAGGTAAATAATTACTCTTATGAACCGTTGGAGAAATTGGAAATAATGATAGGCCACATATTCCAGTATCTCATAGCCACTTGTTAGTTTGCAGCACAAAGTGGAGGACATGCTGTCTCTGTTTGGGTTTATGGGAATACTCAATGTCAGTAATTTAACTGTCAGTAATATGATGTGTGATTAATATATACATTTATAATACAATGTCAGTAATAATGTTAATTATAAATAAATTATTTAAAAAATATTCTGCAATATTAAACTAGTTGACAAATTCTTATCCTGTGTTTATATTTTAGCATTGCAAACAAATGCACACCTGAAAATAGAAACATTGTACATGAATATAGTTGTACATCAGTGTTGTCATTTGAAAAACGTATTTCTCCAATTTTGGTGATTTTCATGTTTTCACCTCAATTGAAGGATTACATACATTTTCCATCCTCTTGGGTTTTATGAAACCATTTCAAAACCCACTGGATGAACCCAAAAAAAACATGGTGGTCAAACTAAACACAAGGCTGTTCTTCTGAGTTCCTGAAAAGTTGACATTTTGGAGGTTTTCACACAACAGTGATGACACACTGACTTCCACCACATGACTCTAATTGCATTGTAAAAGCTGACAGATTCTGGAAAAGTCAAAACTGATCTGAGTCTTTTCCCCTCAGCCCCCGTGTCCTCCCCCCTGCTGGCCTCTGAGTGTCTGTCCCAGGAGGAGATGAGGGTGTCCTGCTCCTGTGAGGGGGACAGTCCTCAGTACAGCTGGACTCTGAACGGACACGCGCCGATGGACGCCGAGCTCGTCTCCGGTGATAATGAGACGAACAGCATCACTCTGAAACCAGGCCTGTCGGGACAGCTCGTCTGCTCGGTCAAGAATCACATCAGCAGCGCCACTGCAAGCAAGAACATATCAGCCTGTGAAGGTGAGCCAGAACGTGAGTATGAAAATGTGTGACGCTGATGAACATGACACTGATTATGATAACACTGCAGACTCACCATGGGTACTCAGTCTGCATGCACATGCCTACCGTGTTCTCATATTCATTGAATGCACCTTATCCAATGGGACGTACGTATCGCAGTGGGTGCTTGCAGCCACAAATACCCTGTGTATTAAACCAACAACAACGAATCCAACAACAACAGCCACAAGCACAATCCAAGAAACTGAGGCATCCACCATGGGTAAGCAGACTGGCATCATAGTGTCCTTTAGACCCTCCAATCAAACCGTGGCTCTCCCCAGCACAGACCCATGGTACATTAGTAAGATGGTTCATTTTGCTGCAGTGGTTTCATTAACGTCATTTCCATTTTGTATTTGTCCTTACATCTCCTTGAGACCACATTTCATTAACAGGTTAACTTAACACCTGATCTCTTGTCATTTGAACAGAGCACATCCCGGCCATAGCTCGTTTACTGTCAGCAACGATATTTCTCTTAGTGTCTGTGGTGGGAATCTGCTGTGTTCGGATGAAAATGAAAAACTCAACAGCTCAAGGTCCAAAACAACTTTTTTCATCATCATTACATTTAGAGTGCTATAAGAATTTCATCTTTTGCATGTACAGTAGTGTTGTGCACATACAGTATATGTAGCCAGCTGTAGAGGTGGGATATTCAGAAACCGATATGCTGTAGTTTACCCTCAGATGTGTTGAGCGTACGGTGAACCCAACAGACAGTACGGCTTACATTGAACACATACCTTGGCTTGTTACCACTGAGCTTGTGTAATCATGTCATGTTTAATATATGTTTGGGCCACCGATTGATCTCCTTCCTTGACCTAGTGTTGTAGACTGTCCTTGTTGTTAAATCTGTATATACCTTCTGAAAGAGCAGTCCCGGTAGCCGTAGGGGTGAGAAGCCTTTTTCTTTGTTTTCTTTTCTCTTGTTTATGTTAGGGAGGCAGGTAAGCTGCTTGTATTTTTGTTTTCGCTTGCTTAAGTTAGGTAAGTTAGTTATTTTTCATTAGAGATCGTTCTGTTTGTTATTTTGGCTGTGCTCCCCCCGACGCTTTTGCTACCTTATTGAAGAGGTGTTTAATAAATCAATTCTGTTTGGACTGCACCTGCTGTGGCACTGGTCATCTTTGGGAGTGGGGAAAGAGGGGAGTCACTTTTGTGCTATGCTCGGTTTTCCCCTAGGCCGGGCGTAACATAAATTGGGGGCTCGTCCGTTCTTTTCTCATGTTTCGTCGGGTAGGTTCGGTAGGTATTTTGACCTATTTTTGTTTCATAATTTTGGTTGACACTTTTTTTCTTGAGTGGCACTATGGATTTCGATTTGGACTGTTTTGCAAGAAATCCTAGTTTGCAGCAAGTGAATAAATGTAGAAAAGTGGATTTGATGCTCATTGCGAATTTGTTTAATGTGCAAGTGCCGGTAAATGCGAGGAAAGAGGAGCTGAGAGAGCTCGTGGTTGAGAAGCTGGAGGAGGGGGGTTTGCTTGAGGGTTCATCCACTCCAGAGGGAGAAGGGAAAAGTGACGTGGAGCTCCGAGGTCTAGTGCCGCCCGTCACTCCCACTACTCCCACAGATCCTCCTATTACGTCAGGGATGGCGGCTGAGGAGCTCCGGCTGGCTCTCCGCATTAAAGAAATGGAGGTGAGAAATCGGGAGTTGGAGGTGGAGGCTATGCACCTTAGGGTGAAGGCTTTAGAGCTGGAACGCCAGCCTAGTGTTGCTCCCCATTCACCTGTCATGCAGCAAACCCCGTACTCTCCCCGTGGAAGCTTCGATGTGAGCAGGCACATTGCACTGGTCCCACCTTTCAGGGAGTCTGAGGTGGACTCGTATTTCAACGCATTTGAGCGCATTGCAGCCACTTTGAATTGGCCAAAGGATGTTTGGTCATTATTGCTTCAATGTAAATTGGTAGGGAAAGCTCAGGAGGTGTGTGCCACCCTCACAATTGAACAGAGCTTGGATTACGAGATTGTTAAGGCTACTGTGTTACGTGCATATGAATTGGTGCCTGAAGCATATAGACAAAAATTTAGAAAATGTGAAAAGAGTGTCAACCAGACTTATGTTGAGTTCGCGCGTGAGAAGGGAGTGCTTTTTGATAAATGGTGTCACGCCAGTAAAGCTAAGAATTTCGCGCAGCTGCGAGAGCTTGTGCTTCTGGAGGAGTTTAAAAAGTGCTTGCCAGAGCGCATTGTCGTGTATTTGAACGAACAAAAGGTTGCGTCTCTGGCTGGAGCTGCTGTTCTGGCAGATGAGTTTGCTTTAACTCACAAGAGTGTTTTTCCATCTCCCGTGCGTCGCGAATCCCCGGTACGTGACAATAGAAGAACGCGTTCACCAAGAGTTTCTCGGGGCAACTTTTCCCCCGGGGGTGAAAACCGTGCGTGCTTTTATTGTCATGAACCTGGCCACCTCATTGCAGTTTGTCCTGTGTTACAAAAAAAAGAACAGATGAAGGGTAAAGGGCCCTCTGCTGTTAGTGTGGGCCAGTCGCTAGCCAACCTGAACTTTTGACAGCAACCTTGCCAACAAAAGAAATTGACGATGATTTTAAGCCTTTCGTTACGCAGGGTTTTGTTTCTCTGACTGACAGTGAGGTGGACAGGGTTCCCGTTACTATTCTGCGAGATACCGGTGCGAAGTATTCTGTGGCTCGACGTGGTGTCCTGCCTTTTTCCGACCAGTCGTACTGTGGTTCAGACTTATTGGTGTGGGGAATTAAACTGAGTGTTTTACGCGTGCCGCTTCACACAGTTATTTTCTCCTCCTCCTTTGTGTCTGGTACGGTGCGAGTTGGTGTGCGTGATCAGCTACCTGTTGCAGGAGTAGATTTCATCCTCGGGAATGATTTGGCTGGTGAGAAAGTGTTTCCTACTCTCGAGGTCACTGAAATCCCCACTGCTGATGTGTGTGTTGTTGCTCCCGCTGCGCTCGATTTGCCTCCCGTTTTTCCGGCGTGCGTCGTGACGCGTGCCCAGGCTCGTAAGCTTGGTGATTTAGTGGACCTTTCCGATTGTTTTTTGAACGCGTCTGATGATCCGGTCAGCCCCTCTTCTGAACCTGAAAGTGTACCTGTTACTGTGGATGTGTTGCCTAATAATATGGATTTGTGTTTGGCAATAGATAAGGATCAGCTTATCCAGGCTCAGCAGTCAGATGGTACATTGGCTGCATGTTTGTCTGCAGCTCAGGAACAGAGAAATGCTTCACAGCCAGTGTCTTATCTGTTTGATGAAGGTGTGTTGTTGCGTAAATGGTCCCCTGTGTCTGGGATGGAATGTGATGTGGTCTCCCAGGTTGTTGTGCCGAAAGAGTTCCGGCTCCAAGTGTTAAGTTTAGCTCACGATCACAGTCTGTCCGGCCATTTGGGGATCAAGAAAACATATCATCGGGTGCTCCGATATTTTTTCTGGCCAGGGTTAAAATCCGATGTCACCAAATTTTGTCGATCTTGCCATGTTTGCCAAATTACTGGAAAACCAAACCAGGTTATTCCTCCGGCTCCTTTACATCCGATCCCGGTAATTGGCGAACCTTTTGAGCATGTCATAATAGACTGTGTCGGTCCCTTGCCAAAAACCAAGACTGGTCACCAGTACCTGCTTACCATCATGTGCGCAGCCACACGTTTTCCTGAGGCTGTCCCGTTGCGCACGTTGAGGGCTAAAGCAGTGGTGAAAGCCTTGGTTAAGTTCTTTTCCACTTTTGGTTTGCCCAAACGCATTCAAACAGACCAAGGATCTAACTTTATGTCTAAGGTTTTTTCACAGGTGATGACAGAGTTGTCCATTAAGCATCAGATCTCCAGTGCGTACCACCCGGAGAGTCAGGGCGCACTGGAGAGATTTCATCACGTTGAAGTCCATGCTTCGAAAGTATTGTGCCGGGTCAAACAGGGAGTGGGATGAGGGTCTGCCACTGCTTCTGTTTGCCATTCGTGAAACCATACAGGAGTCTCTTGGGTTTAGTCCGGCTGAGTTGGTTTTTGGGCACACTGTGCGCGGCCCGCTACGTTTGCTGCGGGAGAGGTGGCTTGCAGACAAACCCAGCCCCGCGCACAGCATTTTAGACTATGTGAGTTCATTCAGGGAGAGGTTGCACACGGCTTGTGAGCTGGCACGCAGTTCCCTTTCCGCTGCACAGTCTAAAATGAAGAAACAGTATGATAAGAAAACACTCAGTCGCAATTTTCAATCAGGTGACCGTGTTTTGGTTCTGTTACCTATTGTTGGGTCCAGCCTCCAGGCAAAGTTTTGTGGTCCTTACGAGGTTGAGCGCAAATTGAGTGACACAGACTATGTAGTTAGTACGCCGGATAGGAGGAAAAAGTCCCGTGTGTGTCACATCAATATGTTGAAGCCATATTTTGTTCGTGAAACCTCCGAGGTGCCAACTGTAAACTCTGTGCCATGTGTCTCTCCTGTGGCGACTGTTGTGTCACCATCGTACAGTCCCGAGGAGGACGGGTTGCGTGGGCAGCCTGTTTCAGTTCCATGTGCGCGATTAGAGAATTCAAAAATTCTGAAAAACCTGGAGGAACATTTGTCGTATTTGTCTGAGCCGGCCAAAAGTGATGTTTGCCATCTTATTCGTTGTCATGCACCGTTATTTGGTGATAAGCCCACTCAAACTACAGTGTTGCAGCATGATGTAGATGTTGGTGACCATAAGCCCATTAAACAGCACGTATACCGCGTCAATCCGGTAAAAAGGGCTGCAATGCAAAAGGAGGTTGAGTATCTCCTGGAAAATGGCTTTGCTGTGCCAAGTTCCAGCCCGTGGAGCTCACCCTCGCTTTTGGTTCCGAAATCGGATCAAACACCTCGTTTTTGTAATGACTTCCGTAAAGTGAATGCCGTTACTAAGCCAGACTCATTTCCTCTGCCACGTATGGATGATTGTATAGATCGTGTCGGGTCAGCCAAGTACGTCACTAAGTTAGACCTATTGAAGGGTTACTGGCAGGTGCCCCTTACACCTTGTGCATCTGAGGTCTCAGCTTTTGTTACTCCTGACCATTTCTTACAGTATACCGTTATGCCATTTGGGTTAAGAAATGCTCCTGCCACTTTCCAACGGTTAATGAATACAGTTCTTTCTGGTGTCAAAAACTGTGAGGCGTACTTGGATGACATTGTGGTGTATTCTTCCAGCTGGTCAGAGCATGTAGACAGTTTGCGGGAAGTATTCAGTCGTTTAAAGGGTGCTTCTTTGACTTTGAATCTGGCTAAATGTGAGTTTGGTAAGGCTGTAGTCACTTACTTAGGAAAACAAGTAGGCCAGGGGCAGGTGCGCCCCCTGTTGGCCAAAGTCCAGGCCATCCTGGATTTTCCTGTGCCAGAAACACGGCGGCAACTCCGCAGGTTTCTGGGAATGTGTGGCTATTATCGAGGGTTCTGTAAAAATTTTGCTAGTGTAGTTGCACCCCTAACTAGCTTGGTAAGCCCCTCCAGCCAATTTGGCTGGACTGCTGTGTGTCAGGACTCATTTGATTCTGCCAAGGCTCTTCTAATCATATTCAGATCAGTTATTACTGTAAGGACTCACTTGGCTTGTACTGTCTATATCAGGACAATACAGGCAGTGTGTAGAAACATTTACTATTGTCATTCCATCTATACATAAGAATCAACATTATTGACCAAATAGCATGTGAATGCAGTGCTGTTTGGCATCGAGGATGTCGGAGCTTCCCACCAGCATGTGAACGCACCAGAAGACATGGAGACTTTTCAAATCAATGAAATACCACAAAACATTTCAGTAACTTTGACAAAAACACACCCAGGCAGGATGTTCACTGTGATGGATCTCAAGCAAGTTCCAAGTCTCTGCATGTTGATTTTCATACCGTAATACATGGAAATGAATGGCTGACTGGAAGAAAAAACACATTCAAACATCTAAAGAATTATGCAATGTTCTGCAAGTGGATTAATATTAACTTAACTTAATTAATTAAGTACCACCTACTGCAAAGTGGGTGGTAGTGGGTGGCATTAGCTGGAAACACTTATCAGTACCTCCCTCTGTCAAAAAGGGCAATAGTTCATCAAAACAAATGCGCTCTTTAAATTGAAGTGACATTAATGTGTCAATGAGACAGAAATAGCCAGTAACGTAAAGAAAATTGTCGGTGGCACACAGAGCAGGGCTTCAGTCAGGTTCTGCATATGCAGTCCAAGTAAATCTGTGAGCCGTTGCTGCACTCAGGCTGAAGTTAACTTCTTGTCATCCGTCGCCAAAAATCACCAAGTGCAGGGCTCTCACTAGTGCTCAGCTCCGACCCGACGGACATAAAATGGACATCAAGATATTTCAATAGTTTAAATAGTTTGCTCATGTTAAAAAGCCTTTTTTGCGAGCTTAAGGTAGCCAGTATTTCTCACCAGGCTCAGCGTGTCCCCTCTTTTTGCAATTACCGTTAATGACACTTCAAAGTCAAAGTCAACTTTATTGTCAATTCTGCCATATGTACAGGACATACAGAGGATCGAAATGCCGTTTCTCTCAGATCACGGTGAAGGCAAATACAAGTACAAACAAAACAACAAGGGTATAAAAATACTAGGATAAAAAGATACTTGAAAACGGACTAAGAATTTAAATAATTATAAGTTAAGCTGGGGTCTGGGAGGACAATAACAAGGCACAGATCAAGAACAAAAAATGATAATTGATCTGATAATTAACATTATCAGATTCTGATCAACAGCTCCTTAATTCCCTTTCACACCGGAGGAGGTTTTAGCAGCTGTTAAATCTACACCTGAAAACAAGATGCCAGGACCAGACAGATTCCCTGGAGAAATCTATAAATCATTTTGGTCTCATATCAGCCCAATTCTCATGCCTATGATTGAGAATTGTTGCGATAGGAGCACT
This sequence comes from Centroberyx gerrardi, assembly GCF_048128805.1. Lineage (NCBI taxonomy): Eukaryota > Metazoa > Chordata > Actinopteri > Beryciformes > Berycidae > Centroberyx > Centroberyx gerrardi. The sequence continues at coordinate 37,951,550 of NC_135997.1, forward strand.
GTCCCAGAAATAATGAATTATGCATCTATCAGTGTATTATATCAAAGCAGTAAAGACCCTACTGTGTGCTTCTCATACCAGCCTACAAGCGTCCTTCATTTTGATAAGATTGTTACTGAAGTGATTGCAGGGAGACGGGAGAAGGTTTTATCAGGTCAGACAGGCTTCGTTCCTCAGACAACCTGAGACGCCTTTTGAACGTGATAAACTGCTTGAATAATAATCAAACGGCCTCTCTGCTGCTGTCATTGGATGCAGAGAAGGCATTTGACAGAATTGAGTTGACTTTTCTGTTCTCGGTTTTATCAAAATTTAAGTCAGGACCAGTTTTCAAAAAATTGATTAAAACGCTTTATAGTTATCCCAAGACTATGGTTTCAACCAATGGCATTTGCTCAGCTCAACTATCTTTGAGCAGAGGAACAAGACAAGGATGCCCACTATCCCCACTGCTCTTTGCAATGGCTACAGAACCGTTAGCTATGTGTATGAGAAGAAATGCAAACATAAAAAGGTCAGAAAATTAGTAACCAAGAACATAAAATATCACTTTATGCAGATGACATTCTTTGATATGTTGAGCCGAAAATGCAATAGGCAAGGCAAGACAAGGAAAGTTTATTTATATAGCACATTTCGTACACAAAGACAATTGAAAGTGCTTTACACAAGGTATATAACACATTACAGACATACAGAATAAGATAAAACAAGCACAGATCCTGTACAGACCAGCGGCACGTGTGTTCTTTGCACTGTAACACTGCGACACGGTTCAATTAGTTAATTCCATTACGTTGCTTAAATACCACAAGGTAATAACGTTACTTACCGTTAAAGTTTGCAGGGCAGCAGAAGACGTGTTACTGTTTACAAATCCGTTACTAACACAGGCAAGTTTGGAGCAAATAGTGGAATGTTAAGTTTCACTTTTGTTTTCACAGTCTGTGGAGACTGGATTGGTACAATGCTGCTGGTCTGCACATCTCCAAATGACAAACATGACATGATGTGAGCATCAGAGATCGATTTAGATCAATTTCTATACACTGACCAAGTTGATTTTGTGCCTCTGTATGGGAAACTGCATCTCACAGTCAAAGACGCCCTCTAGAGGCCATCTGACCAAGTGCATTATCTCACTAAGCATCCCTCACTGACTGACTGACTGACTGACTGACTGACTGACTGACTGACTGACTGACTGACTGCCTGACTGACTGACTGACTGACTGACTGACTGACTGACTGACTGCACCTTGTGATGCCCTCAGTTGCACCATGGGAAAAACAAAGAGATAGTGTGTGAGAAGAATTCCACACATTCTAAAAACACCGGAACAACTTGGGTCTCTGGATACAAAGTAAATTTAAATGAATCTAATGCATGTTAGACAGTATTTAATAAGATAGCACTTTATTCATCCCCTTGGGGAAATTCAGGATAATGTACTCCCCTCCCACACACACAGGGAGGTCAGGGTCTGCAGCTGGCAGCGATTCAGTGTTTTGTTCAAGGTCACTTCAGCAGGTTGGGGGGGTTGAACCCGGGTCTCTCTGCTTCTCCTTATAAATATTAAAAATCAAGTTCTAACTCTAATGCATTTTCAAACGATTTTAAAAATTGCTTTTGGATGGGTTACTGTAAAAACTTACTGTCATTCATTTCAATGTAACATTTACAGTCTTCCTGACAGCCTTTATAAAAACACACTTCATTTACACAATATTGGCTTTACTCTGTACACAGCATCTGGATACATTTTAATGTGATGCAACTTAACATAACATAACATAAGTGTACTTTAACTGTATACATTGTCACTGGGGGAATGGAGCACTGTTACCTGCAGTGTCAGTAAATGTCCTGCTCTGTCCAGTGAGGTTTGGGTTTAGTGAAAGAAGGAGAGAAGAAGTACAAACTGTGTGGCTGAGACACAGAAATGTCTCAAACTAAAGAGAAAGTAAGAAAAAAAATCAAGATGACCAACAGAGATTCAGATGAACTGAACAACAGAAACCAGAACCTCAACAAGACAACATGCCGAAATAACAAGAAAGAGAAATCTAAATTGTGTTGAAGTCTCTCCAGTTCGGCTGAGTCTGTAGAAACAGAGATAAAGAACTAAACCCCGAGCCTCCTCCTCGCTCTGAACACGTCTGGGAAAATGTGGATTATCAGCAGCTGAGTCCGGGCAGAGAGGAACGACAACACGCGTGTTCCCGGCCGGGATTACGCTGACGCGGGTTAATAATTGGTGAACGTCTCGGGTATAAAAGAGGAGCGGAGGCTGCAGAGGACCAAGCTGAAAACATGGCCTTCCTCTGGATCCTGTCCTGCCTCGCCTTCGCCGGCGCCGCCTACGGTGAGCTGCTCACACATCAGGAAGGGTTTTACATTCAGATGTGTGCCTGTTCATGTCCTTCACATTACGACCTTACAGTTATTTGTGTGTGGTGTTCTTCTGGGATGGTTCTGAAATCAGAGATAAATAGAAACTTTATTAATCCCACAAGGAGGAATTGGAGTATTGAGAAAGATTTAAAAAATTAAAAGACAGTAAAGATATGAAAATATAATACAAAAAAATATGAAGAGGCAATACACCTGACTAACTTTGAATTTACATTTCCCAGAGATATACACAGGTTTGCACGACAGATAACAGATCAGGATATTATAAAACATTTAATTTGTATGTAAATGACATTTGGAGTGAGATGCAAGATGTCCACGAAGCAAACTTACAAATGAATTGAAAAATAAAGAATCAATGATGAAGCTGTAGATCTATCCATATATTATACATTATATATTATATATTATATATAATATAGTAACAGTTATTTAAGTTGCTGTATGATCCTTTATATTCTGACTGCTGCTGTGTTTTGTCAGCCGGTCTAACTGTCTGCCTTCAGATTGTAGTAATGTTTTCTGCATGTATCAGTCCAGCAGGACTGACTGCTGCTAGCTGTGTAATAAGCAGTGTGTGTGTGTGTGTGTGTGTGTGTGTGTGTGTGTGTCAGGCTGCGGCTCCCCAGCCATCCCTCCAGTCATCACTGGTTACTCCCGCATCGTGAACGGTGAGGAGGCGGTGCCTCACTCCTGGCCCTGGCAGGTCTCCCTGCAGGTAAACACACCGCAGCACACACACTTCCTGCTGATTAAACACACACATCAGTTCACATCAAATGCTGATTTAAAATTATTGGATTACATACTTCTGTCACAAGGTGGCAGCAGTTCATTTAATTTCAACTATAAAGACAACACACAGCAGCTGACATGCAGCCAAACTGTTGCATGAAAAATATTACTTTGCCTTCAGGAATGCAAAATATAACTAATACAAATTTAGAAAAAAAAGAATTGCTTGCTGTAATTCATTACTCTGTATTTCATAAATAAGAATGGTTTTAGTCTCCAAAATGTTAGTATTGTGTAGTCTAAGGCCTCAGGTTGGTTTATAACCTCAGCAGCATCTCATAATGAGTTATATTTCTATGCCAGACATTATTTATCATTTTCAGATTATGGAAATCTCAATTTGGAATGAAACTCTGAAACTGAGTTGGACAGATTTTTGTTCTGTTCTTAATAAACCAAACCTTCAGCAGTATAAAAACAAACTGACCCACTAACTGTTCAGACACACTGACAAACATAACTGGCCTGTAACAAGCTGCTTCGTTGACTTTGTTGACTTGGTTAAGTTAATGCCTTCTTCCTTTGTTGGGAAAAAAACAGTCAGAAATTTACAGAAGGAATAAAATCAGATGAACTTTATTGATTCCTGAGGAGAAACTGAACCAAACCTCCTTGAGCTTGAATCAGTCCAGGAGGTTTAAAGAGTGAGCGCTGCTGCAGACCACAGTAAACCTTCACTGCTCGTAGTTCTATCTGGATTTCTTTCTGTCTCATTCACCGTTCTGTGTTTTGATCCCAGGATTACACCGGTTTCCACTTCTGCGGCGGCTCTCTGGTCAGTGAGAACTGGGTTGTGACGGCTGCTCACTGCAACGTCAAGTAAGTCGAGGCAACGAGCAGAAGAAGCCTGCTGCTCTGGGGCAATAGCAAATTTCAATATCGATCGGAAATGTCAAAATCAAAACGTATTGTAAACGTATTCCAATGAGCCAGTTTATTTGTCTACAGTTACAGTTTAATGTCAAATCATCTACATTTTAAATAAAAGATGAATTTAAAGGAGTCATGAGAATAAATGGAAAGGGAAAGGGTGAAGTCAGAATATTTTCTTTTATTTGTTGCTTTGACAAATAGCTGTGGAGGGGAAAACACTGAACTGTATTGAGCTGAACTGACTGAGCTGATATGAAATTAATCAAACTGAATACGATTGAACTGAACAGAATAGGACAGAGTAGAGTAGAATATCACTGAATTGAAGTGAATCAGATTGAACTGAACTGCTGTCTGCTGTCTGGTGCAGGACGTCCCACCGTGTGATCCTGGGTGAACACGACCGCTCCTCCAGCGCTGAGGACATCCAGGTCATGAAGGTTGGCAAGGTAAACTCTGTCTGTCCCGGATAGAATATAGAATATATTTATATCTGTTCCACCAGCTGACCCTCCCGCTTCCCCCCGAAGGTGTTCAAGCACCCCCGCTACAACGGCTACACCATCAACAACGACATCCTGCTGATCAAGCTGGCCAGCCCCGCCAAGACGGGCGTGCGTGTTTCCCCGGTGTGTGTGGCCGAGACCGGAGACAACTTCCCCGGCGGCATGAAGTGCGTGACCTCCGGCTGGGGCCTGACCCGCCACAACGGTGAGGGAGGCTAACACACACTCTGAAGACCAGCTGCGTCTAAACACACATTCAAACTGTGAGCCTGACCGCCACAACACACACTCTGAAGACCAGCTGCATCTACACACACATTCACACTGTGAGCCTGACCGCCACAACACACACTCTGAAGACCAGCTGCATCTACACACACATTCACACTGTGAGCCTGACCGCCACAACACACACTCTGAAGACCAGCTGCATCTACACACACATTCACACTGTGAGCCTGACCGCCACAACACACACTCTGAAACAGTGGAGTTAAACCATGGAGGCTGAGAGTCTGCAGGTTTTCCTTCCAACCAAACTACAGCAGCTGATTTCACTGATTAGCAGCTTCAAGCAGAGAGGAGGAACTCGGAAGGCTGGAAGGAAAACCTGCAGACTCTCGTCCCTCCGTGGATCAGGTCGGACACCGCTGGACTGAAAACTCTGGGCTTCATCTGGGTTTTTCTAAAGTCCTAAACAAACCGGATCAGTCTTAAGTCCTGTTCACATGGGACTGGTATCATGTAGAGACTTCATGTAATTCATGAATTCCCTCCCAACCTCTGTGCTTCATGAAACACATTCACACAGGATAATGATTAGCTTGGTTCAGTCGTCTGATTTAAATCTTGTATGTTGCAGCTCCTGACACCCCCGCCCTGCTGCAGCAGGCTGCCCTCCCCCTGCTGACCAATGAGCAGTGCCGTCGCTTCTGGGGCAACAAGATCAGCGACCTGATGATCTGCGCCGGAGCCTCCGGAGCCTCCTCCTGCATGGTGGGTGACAGTGGCGGACGGCGGCCATTTTGATGTCAAGTCCCTTTCAACGCCGCACAGTCAGACCGGGAGAATATACTTCAGTACAGATAGAAAAAGAAAATGTTCTGACGTTTACAACATCAACTTCAGTTCAACAGAGCAGAGTACATATGTACAGTGGAGAGACAATGCAAAGTGCAACACTGCCATACATACATCCAGAGTCATGATTCGTTTACTGAGCTTTTTATTTGTTTTAGGTTTAGTTCAGTTTAGTTATTTGCACAAATAAAGTAGTTGAAAAAGAGAGGAAAAGAAATACAAACTGTGCAGGTGACACAGAGGAACCTTGATGGGCTTGAACAGTGAAAGCATCTCACCCCAAGGAAAAAAAACACAAATTAGACAGAAACCAGGTGAAAATACACATGCAAAGATAAAAGTTTCAGACCTGCTGCATATGTTTCCTCACAGCAGCATCACATGCATTAGAGCCAGAGGTGCAGCAGCTCAGTTCTCCTGCAGCTTTATCAGCATCACTGCTTGATGTTTTGGTGCGACTGGTTTTCCTCCTGCTGTGTTTCAGGGCGACTCTGGCGGCCCCCTGGTCTGCCAGAAGGCCGGAGCCTGGACCCTGGTCGGTATCGTGTCCTGGGGCAGCGGAACCTGCACTCCCACAATGCCCGGCGTGTACGCCCGCGTCACCGAGCTGCGCGCCTGGATGGACCAGACCATCGCCGCCAACTAAATCCACCTTCATACTGTTTTCAGTTTCATCCAGACAATCAATAAAATGAAAGTCTAGCTACAAGCTGGTTGTGGTCTGTTGTTTTTAGAATTTATTTCCAGTGTGAAGCAGGAGGGTGTGTGAAGTTTATATGAAGTGTCTATGAAGCTGCAGCAGGGGAGTGTTGCACTACTGGCAGACCCAACACGCCCTAATGCAAATATGATGCCAGAAATAGGAAAAATTTGTGTTTTTGCTATTATCGGTTGTAATTTTCTACATAATTTGGAAATGATTCTTTTTTAAAAATCATACCATTAACATTATCAGATTTTGATCAACAGCTCCTTAATTCCCCTTTCACACCAGAGGAGGTTCCTGCAGTTGTTAAATCTACACAACAACAGGAACCAGGACCAGACAGGAACCAGGACCAGACAGACTCCCTGGAGAATTGATTGAATAATAGTCAGACAGCCTCTCTGCTGCTGTCACTGGATACAGAGAAAGCGTTTGACAGAATTGAGTTGACTTTTCTGTTCTCTGTTTTATCAAAATTTAAGTTTGTTTTTATAAACCTATTTATAAAACCTATTTATAGTAATCCCAAGGCTACGGTTTCAATCAATGGTATTTGCTCAGCTCCACTATCTTTGGGCAGATGAACAAGACAAGGATGCCCACTCTATAGCCTATAGAGTGGGCACATAAAATATCACTTTATGCAGATGACATTCTTTTATATGTTGAGTCTGAAAATGCAATGGGTAAGGCATAGGCATTGTGTATATAAAAATGCTGTAGCCTTCTTTATTGTTCCAATATGGAAGGAAAATATCTATAGAGTTGAATGCTGTAATCACTGTAATGACTAGCTGAAGTCTTCATCCTCTTGGTTTTGCATCTGGGATTCTTCTGTTGTTTCCAGATTTAAACCTGTCCTGTACAACAAGGCCAACAGCACTGCATCACAATAGTAGCCTAAGATCTGGCATATCACTGTGAATAAAATCTAATTTTACACTTTGGTTTTGCACAAGGTTTAATCACAAACCCCTCTGATGTGTGTATGTTCATCATGTTCAAATGTGAGGTTAAAAAATGAGATCCCATTTTGAAATTCATGTAGGCCTACTGTTGATTTTCCATGTTTTACTTTTGTTTAAGTACATGGTACTTATTTAGTCTGATCTTCAGACTGAACGTCCATCTGGTTCCACTCCATTATTCAGCTGAGATTTCCTCCTCGTTAGCCGTTTTCTGTGTGGGGGGGTCGATTTTCCCCGAACCGATCACTAGTGACCGACGTATCTGAACCGATCACTAGTGAGCGCCGTATCTGAACCGATCACTAGTGAGCGACGTATCTGAACCGATCACTAGTGACTGACGTATCTGAACCGATCACTAGTGACCGACGTATCTGAACCGATCACTAGTGACCGACGTATCTGAACCGATCACTAGTGACCGACGTATCTGAACCGATCACTAGTGACCGACGTATCTTGATCTTATTAAACGAAGCTTCAGAAACCCTTGCCAGAGTTCAACTAAAACTGAAGTAGGTTTTATATTAAATGGATATTATATTAAACATTGCTTTTCTTAAATCCATACACTGGATATTGTACATAAAATGTGAGTGTTTATTTCTGCAAGTGCCTTTTCACAAGTTGTTGAACTTTAAATAACTGTTTGAATTTGAACCACAGTTTGTTGGCAACAGGTTTGAACCGAACACCAGGCCTGGTATCTGTCAGTATGAAAAATGAGGAACTGAAATAATCAGTCAGCTAGCCTAGTGTACTTCCTTTACCATGTGGTGAGTACAAGGGCGTAACTTTGGTTTGAACACTGGGAGGGGTTGAGATGCATCGACCCTGACAACACCAACCCTCTAGGGGGGTCGGGGGGTATGGCCCCCACGGGAGATGTTTTTTAAAGAACAGCTGTGAAATGATAATTTCTGGTGAATTTTAGGGGGAAAATACTTAAACAGACTATACAGTATTAAATAAGAAACTGACCTGGAAAACCTACAGTCATCCCAACATTATAGCAGGCTTTTTCCATTTTATCTTTGTTTTGGTTGTACTGCTGTGTCTGTGATTGCCGCTATTTTTTCCAAAACAGATGTAGGAATGCCTACAGGTTGAACTGGGTTGAACTTTCTGTCTGTGAAAACGGATGGAAATCTGATGGAGATGGACGCATCATCAGTCCTGTCCGGATAACAGACAGCTATTTTTGAAAATGAATTGAAATGAACGGAGATAACGGATCAGTGTCGCCGCGGCTAACGTAACTTAAATACCACAGGTGATAACGTTACCTGCCGTTAAAGTTTGTAGGGCAGCAGAAGACGTGGATATCTGTAAATCGGCGGAGAGTGGGAGTCAGTGGCATTTATCAGTGTGTGGGACTGAATGTGGCATTTAACCCATAGACGAGAGGCCAACTCTTAGTCAAAGACGCCCTCTAGAGGCCATCTAACGAAGTGACATCTAATGAAGCGACAGATATATGACTGACTTCATCGTGTGAACAGAGTGCAGAGCCAGAAAATGTTGAATATAGACAGATAGATGATGAGCTCCCATGCAGATGACAGAAACAGACCTGAGAGGAATGAAGAGGAATACAATTGAATTGCAAGATGTTTTCTACAGAGCAATGTTCAAATGGAGAGTGACTGTAATGGAGCCTCTGGCGTCCATAGAGGTCTGCAGCTCTTGGCAATGCCCACACAGCTATATGACTATGATATAGGATTACTAATCCTACTACTGCCAAGACTAATACTAATTGTAATACTAATACAAAATATATACTTAAATTAAGATTGCTTGGTTGATACGGAAAAGTCCTTAACGTGTGCTTAATACAGTCCCTTCTAGGAGTATATATTTTTATTATTGTTACTTGATTACTGCCTTATTATATATGCACATGAACCTTAGAAGTCTCACCTGTCCTGCTCAAATCCTCTTTCAATATGAAGGAAGAATACACACCTCTCCTCCATTCAGTCTATTTAACACACAAAGGCAATTGGTTGTGACTACTTAAGTGAGACTGAAAAACTTCCTTTTTCTTCTAACTTCTCCTCAGCAGCAGGGTGTTTTAGGGTGTACAGTTAGAAATAGAGGAGTTTGTCTGAAAGGAGCGACTGGCTCAGCTGAGGGTGAACAGAGACATGGAAGCTGTGTTCGGACTGTTGATGATGCTACTTGGAGTCTCTCATGGTGAGCTGTTTCACTATTTGTCACGTATTAATATTCATGATTGTATATTGTGTGAATAAGCTGCTTTGTGTTGAACCAGTAATCCATAATGGTGAATGAATATAAATACAAGATAATTATTGATAAAGTATAGTCATGAGTATAGTTTAATCTTTATCAGAGTGTGTTCTGAAGCTGAATGAGCTTCCCTGGCTGGAAATGAGCTGTGTGTTCTGGAGAATTGCCCACTTTTGTTGATATATTAATTTTAAATCAATTCCCAACTAGTGTGAAAGTGATATTTGAGATCCTTTAACATTCAATAGCTTTTTACTATTAAATTATTTTGTAGTAGCAATGGTGTAGGAATTCAGGAATGAATTCACATAAGTATGTATTGATATACAGTATCACAAGTACAGCCCACTGCACATTAATGTATTCAATGATACTTTCAGGACTGGACATCTTGGCCTTCGACAGTTCCTGTCTTTGAGTATAGAAGATCAACAATACTACGAGGATTAACTCAATCACAAAATGCAATGAAAATAGTCATGAATAATCAAATACTATTGAGCAGTATAGATATATAGTAACACATAGAATCAGTTTCAAGAACATATTAATGTCTCTGCATGACCATGAGTAAAAAACTGTAGCATTGGAACTTCCAAGGCGAGACAGTGGGAGGCTGCAACAGTCTCACCATTTAACCTCTTCTTCCCTACCGCCCCCGCCGCTGGCTCCATCATTACAAACGCAGGTCGCACGGCCGAGCTTTGTTCAAACCCACAGAACTTTATTTTAAATTCTAGTCAAGATAACAAGTTTTCCAAAGACACCAAATGTGTCAAGCTGAATTACAGGGAAATGTGTAGAAAATGATGCACAAACATCTACATTTTTTGCATTTGATGTAATGGTGCAGCCATAAAAACATGGCATCTTGCATTTTAATATTTCATTCAATATAAGCAGCTAGAGCTTCAAGAAAGCATTGGAATGAGCAGATACAGAATATGGATGTGACATAGTTGTATAGGAAGTTGTTTTTTTTTCTAACTTTGAAGCTGCTTCAGGGGAAATTTAAGGGGAAAGTCAGCTAAAGTCAGGGAACATGGGGTTAAATGAACAGTCTCAGTGTTTGTGTGGCTGTGTTTCCCAAGAAGAACCTCCTGTCTGCATACTGTGGTCTGACACAGTCAGCTACAGCAAACCTATTACTCACAATATACCCCTATACACTGTTTCATATTCAATACACGAATATTTTCCCACACCTAAAATCTTGGATATGGATATTGATTGTGATATTTACTTTTTTTGTCTTATTTTTTGAATTTCTAGGTGTGGAAACCTACTGTGACGGCAGACAGAATGGAGCTCAATGTTTCGGAGCTCTGGGAGGAACTGTGGTTCTCCGACTGATCACTCAGGCCTCAGAAATGTGTGCATACAAATGGATAAAGAACAAAAATTTCACAGTTTTCATGGTGAAAAATAATAAGGTTGTGGTTAATGAGTTAAAAAGCAGATCCTCCTTTACTCCCAGTAATGGAACTTTTAGGATAAGTAACATCAGCTGGACTGACAATGCTGAATATTCCCTTCGCATCTTTAATCAACATGGACAGCGTATTGCAACACGAAAACTACAACTGTCCATTCAAGGTAAATAATTACTCTTATGAACCGTTGGAGAAATTGGAAATAATGATAGGCCACATATTCCAGTATCTCATAGCCACTTGTCAGTTTGCAGCACAAAGTGGAGGACATGCTGTCTCTGTTTGGGTTTATGGGAATACTCAATGTCAGTAATTTAACTGTCAGTAATATGATGTGTGATTAATATATACATTTATAATACAATGTCAGTAATAATGTTAATTATAAATAAATTATTTAAAAAATATTCTGCAATATTAAACTAGTTGACAAATTCTTATCCTGTGTTTATATTTTAGCATTGCAAACAAATGCACACCTGAAAATAGAAACATTGTACATGAATATAGTTGTACATCAGTGTTGTCATTTGAAAAACGTATTTCTCCAATTTTGGTGATTTTCATGTTTTCACCTCAATTGAAGGATTACATACATTTTCCATCCTCTTGGGTTTTATGAAACCATTTCAAAACCCACTGGATGAACCCAAAAAAAACATGGTGGTCAAACTAAACACAAGGCTGTTCTTCTGAGTTCCTGAAAAGTTGACATTTTGGAGGTTTTCACACAACAGTGATGACACACTGACTTCCACCACATGACTCTAATTGCATTGTAAAAGCTGACAGATTCTGGCAAAGTCAAAACTGATCTGAGTCTTTCCCCCTCAGCCCCCGTGTCCTCCCCCCTGCTGGCCTCTGAGTGTCTGTCCCAGGAGGAGATGAGGGTGTCCTGCTCCTGTGAGGGGGACAGTCCTCAGTACAGCTGGACTCTGAACGGACACGCGCCGATGGACGCCGAGCTCGTCTCCGGTGATAATGAGACGAACAGCATCACTCTGAAACCAGGCCTGTCGGGACAGCTCGTCTGCTCGGTCAAGAATCACATCAGCAGCGCCACTGCAAGCAAGAACATATCAGCCTGTGAAGGTGAGCCAGAACGTGAGTATGAAAATGTGTGACGCTGATGAACATGACACTGATTATGATAACACTGCAGACTCACCATGGGTACTCAGTCTGCATGCACATGCCTACCGTGTTCTCATATTCATTGAATGCACCTTATCCAATGGGACGTACGTATCGCAGTGGGTGCTTGCAGCCACAAATACCCTGTGTATTAAACCAGCAACAACGAATCCAACAACAACAGCCACAAGCACAATCCAAGAAACTGAGGCATCCACCATGGGTAAGCAGACTGGCATCATAGTGTCCTTTAGACCCTCCAATCAAACCGTGGCTCTCCCCAGCACAGACCCATGGTACATTAGTAAGATGGTTCATTTTGCTGCAGTGGTTTCATTAACGTCATTTCCATTTTGTATTTGTCCTTACATCTCCTTGAGACCACATTTCATTAACAGGTTAACTTAACACCTGATCTCTTGTCATTTGAACAGAGCACATCCCGGCCATAGCTCGTTTACTGTCAGCAACGGTATTTCTCTTAGTGTCTGTGGTGGGAATCTGCTGTGTTCGGATGAAAATGAAAAACTCAACAGCTCAAGGTCCAAAACAACTTTTTTCATCATCATTACATTTAGAGTGCTATAAGAATTTCATCTTTTGCATGTACAGTAGTGTTGTGCACATACAGTATATGTAGCCAGCTGTAGAGGTGGGATATTCAGAAACCGATATGCTGTAGTTTACCCTCAGATGTGTTGAGCGTACGGTGAACCCAACAGACAGTGTGGCTTACATTGAACACATACCTTGGCTTGTTACCACTGAGCTTGTGTAATCATGTCATGTTTAATATATGTTTGGGCCACCGATTGATCTCCTTCCCTCCTCTCCACAGATTGTGAAAATGCCCAGGATGCAACCTACGCTAACGTCAGGATCGAGTACAGAGGCGGAGACAGGATTATTTACACGGGGGGTCCAGAGGGTGGCCAAGTCTAGCATTTGGGGTCCGAAGACCATCAGCACAATAGTGTAACTATAATGCTAACTATAAAGATATGATTGTTTTTGTCACGGTTGTGACTTTCAGTCCCTTTGTTCATTGTCTAGGTTTTGTATTTCTTTGTGTCTTGTTTCCCTGTCTGGTTCTTTTAGTTCTATGTGTACCTGTCTGCCCCAGCTGTGTCTGATTTGTAATCACCTCCCCATGTGTATATTAGTCTTGTTCCCCAGTCAGTCTTTGTCGGTTCATTATTTTCTGTCATGTGTCTGTTAAGTGCTCCCGTCTTTGTTTACCTGTTGTTTCCTGCACCCGTTATATTAAACTCCCAGTCTTGGGGTTTGATCACTACCTGCCTCGCTGTCCTGCATTTGGGTCCTCACCACACCTCACCGTGACAGTTTTTCAGATAAATATTGGGAAACCCTTTTGTTGACTTGCAATCTTCCATCTCCCTTGAACACATGATTGCTTTTCATCTATTGTGTGGCCAGAATTCAGCAATATACAAATAAATAATGTTATGACCCTGGGTCATAGTTTGTGTTTGGGTGTGTATTTGTGTTGTTTCTTCCTCCCTGCCTGAGGGTGGCGGTGTTCACCCCGTTTGTGTGTTCTCCCCAGAGTGTCGAGTTGCAGGTGGCGGCTGGTGATTGGACGGGAGGCTGATGGCGCCTACTTCAAAAAGGGCGTCTGTCCGATGCCGGCTCACTCCTTCTCCTTCCTGGCTCCCAACCAGACCGTGCTGTGTTCTGCCACATGAATGTTGTCTTGACCTAGTATTGTAGACTGTCCTTGTTGTTAATTCTGTATATACCTTCTGAAAGAGCAGTCCCGGTAGCCGTAGGGGTGAGAAGCCTTTTTCTTTGTTTTCTTTTCTCTTGTTTATGTTAGGGAGGCAGGTAAGCTGCTTGTATTTTTGTTTTCGCTTGCTTAAGTTAGGTAAGTTAGTTATTTTTCATTAGAGATCGTTCTGTTTGTTATTTTGGCTGTGCTCCCCCCGACGCTTTTGCTACCTTATTGAAGAGGTGTTTAATAAATCAATTCTGTTTGGACTGCACCTGCTGTGGCACTGGTCATCTTTGGGAGTGGGGAAAGAGGGGAGTCACTTTTGTGCTATGCTCGGTTTTCCCCTAGGCCGGGCGTAACATAAATTGGGGGCTCGTCCGTTCTTTTCTCATGTTTCGTCGGGTAGGTTCGGTAGGTATTTTGACCTATTTTTGTTTCATAATTTTGGTTGACACTTTTTTCTTGAGTGGCACTATGGATTTCGATTTGGACGGTTTTGCAAGAAATCCTAGTTTGCAGCAAGTGAATAAATGTAGAAAAGTGGATTTGATGCTCATTGCGAATTTGTTTAATGTGCAAGTGCCGGTAAATGCGAGGAAAGAGGAGCTGAGAGAGCTCGTGGTTGAGAAGCTGGAGGAGGGGGGTTTGCTTGAGGGTTCATCCACTCCAGAGGGAGAAGGGAAAAGTGACGTGGAGCTCCGAGGTCTAGTGCCGCCCGTCACGCCCACTACTCCCACAGATCCTCCTATTACGTCGGGGATGGCGGCTGAGGAGCTCCGGCTGGCTCTCCGCATTAAAGAAATGGAGGTGAGAAATCGGGAGTTGGAGGTGGAGGCTATGCACCTTAGGGTGAAGGCTTTAGAGCTGGAACGCCAGCCTAGTGTTGCTCCCCATTCACCTGTCATACAGCAAACCCCACACTCTCCCCGTGGAAGCTTCGATGTGAGCAGGCACATTGCACTGGTTCCACCTTTCAGGGAGTCTGAGGTGGACTCGTATTTCAACGCATTTGAGCGCATTGCAGCCACTTTGAATTGGCCAAAGGATGTTTGGTCATTATTGCTTCAGTGTAAATTGGTAGGGAAAGCTCAGGAGGTGTGTGCCACCCTCACAATTGAACAGAGCTTGGATTACGAGATTGTTAAGGCTACTGTGTTACGTGCATATGAATTGGTGCCTGAAGCATATAGACAAAAATTTAGAAAATGTGAAAAGAGTGTCAACCAGACTTATGTTGAGTTCGCGCGTGAGAAGGGAGTGCTTTTTGATAAATGGTGTCACGCCAGTAAAGCTAAGAATTTCGCGCAGCTGCGAGAGCTTGTGCTTCTGGAGGAGTTTAAAAAGTGCTTGCCAGAGCGCATTGTCGTGTATTTGAACGAACAAAAGGTTGCGTCTCTGGCTGGAGCTGCTGTTCTGGCAGATGAGTTTGCTTTAACTCACAAGAGTGTTTTTCCATCTCCCGTGCGTCGCGAATCCCCGGTACGTGACAATAGAAGAACGCGTTCACCAAGAGTTTCTCGGGGCAACTTTTCCCCCGGGGGTGAAAACCGTGCGTGCTTTTATTGTCATGAACCTGGCCACCTCATTGCAGTTTGTCCTGTGTTACAAAAAAAAGAACAGATGAAGGGTAAAGGGCCCTCTGCTGTTAGTGTGGGCCAGTCGCTAGCCAACCTGAACTTTTGACAGCAACCTTGCCAACAAAAGAAATTGACGATGATTTTAAGCCTTTCGTTACGCAGGGTTTTGTTTCTCTGACTGACAGTGAGGTGGACAGGGTTCCCGTTACTATTCTGCGAGATACCGGTGCGAAGTATTCTGTGGCTCGACGTGGTGTCCTGCCTTTTTCCGACCAGTCGTACTGTGGTTCAGACTTATTGGTGTGGGGAATTAAACTGAGTGTTTTACGCGTGCCGCTTCACACAGTTATTTTCTCCTCCTCCTTTGTGTCTGGTACAGTGCGAGTTGGTGTGCGTGATCAGCTACCTGTTGCAGGAGTAGATTTCATCCTCGGGAATGATTTGGCTGGTGAGAAAGTGTTTCCTACTCCCGAGGTCACTGAAATCCCCACTGCTGATGTGTGTGTTGTTGCTCCCGCTGCGCTCGATTTGCCTCCCGTTTTTCCGGCGTGCGTCGTGACGCGTGCCCAGGCTCGTAAGCTTGGTGATTTAGTGGACCTTTCCGATTTGTTTTTTGAACGCGTCTGATGATCCGGTCAGCCCCTCTTCTGAACCTGAAAGTGTGCCTGTTACTGTGGATGTGTTGCCTAATAATATGGATTTGTGTTTGGCAATAGATAAGGATCAGCTTATCCAGGCTCAGCAGTCAGATGGTACATTGGCTGCATGTTTGTCTGCAGCTCAGGAACAGAGAAATGCTTCACAGCCAGTGTCTTATCTGTTTGATGAAGGTGTGTTGTTGCGTAAATGGTCCCCGGTGTCTGGGATGGAATGTGATGTGGTCTCCCAGGTTGTTGTGCCGAAAGAGTTCCGGCTCCAAGTGTTAAGTTTAGCTCACGATCACAGTCTGTCCGGCCATTTGGGGATCAAGAAAACATATCATCGGGTGCTCCGATATTTTTTCTGGCCAGGGTTAAAATCCGATGTCACCAAATTTTGTCGATCTTGCCATGTTTGCCAAATTACTGGAAAACCAAACCAGGTTATTCCTCCGGCTCCTTTACATCCGATCCCGGTAATTGGCGAACCTTTTGAGCATGTCATAATAGACTGTGTCGGTCCCTTGCCAAAAACCAAGACTGGTCACCAGTACCTGCTTACCATCATGTGCGCAGCCACACGTTTTCCTGAGGCTGTCCCGTTGCGCACGTTGAGGGCTAAAGCAGTGGTGAAAGCCTTGGTTAAGTTCTTTTCCACTTTTGGTTTGCCCAAACGCATTCAAACAGACCAGGGATCTAACTTTATGTCCAAGGTTTTTTCACAGGTGATGACAGAGTTGTCCATTAAGCATCAGATCTCCAGTGCGTACCACCCGGAGAGTCAGGGCGCACTGGAGAGATTTCATCACGTTGAAGTCCATGCTTCGAAAGTATTGTGCCGGGTCAAACAGGGAGTGGGATGAGGGTCTGCCACTGCTTCTGTTTGCCATTCGTGAAACCATACAGGAGTCTCTTGGGTTTAGTCCGGCTGAGTTGGTTTTTGGGCACACTGTGCGCGGCCCGCTACGTTTGCTGCGGGAGAGGTGGCTTGCAGACAAACCCAGCCCCGCGCACAGCATTTTTGACTATGTGAGTTCATTCAGGGAGAGGTTGCACACGGCTTGTGAGCTGGCACGCAGTTCCCTTTCCGCTGCACAGTCTAAAATGAAGAAACAGTATGATAAGAAAACACTCAGTCGCAATTTTCAATCAGGTGACCGTGTTTTGGTTCTGTTACCTATTGTTGGGTCCAGCCTCCAGGCAAAGTTTTGTGGTCCTTACGAGGTTGAGCGCAAATTGAGTGACACAGACTATGTAGTTAGTACGCCGGATAGGAGGAAAAAGTCCCGTGTGTGTCACATCAATATGTTGAAGCCATATTTTGTTCGTGAAACCTCCGAGGTGCCAACTGTAAACTCTGTGCCATGTGTCTCTCCTGTGGCGACTGTTGTGTCACCATCGTACAGTCCCGAGGAGGACGGGTTGCGTGGGCAGCCTGTTTCAGTTCCATGTGCGCGATTAGAGAATTCAAAAATTCTGAAAAACCTGGAGGAACATTTGTCGTATTTGTCTGAGCCGGCCAAAAGTGATGTTTGCCATCTTATTCGTTGTCACGCACCGTTATTTGGTGATAAGCCCACTCAAACTACAGTGTTGCAGCATGATGTAGATGTTGGTGACCATAAGCCCATTAAACAGCACGCATACCACGTCAATCCGGTAAAAAGGGCTGCAATGCAAAAGGAGGTTGAGTATCTCCTGGAAAATGGCTTTGCTGTGCCAAGTTCCAGCCCGTGGAGCTCACCCTCGCTTTTGGTTCCGAAATCGGATCAAACGCCTCGTTTTTGTAATGACTTCCGTAAAGTGAATGCCGTTACTAAGCCAGACTCATTTCCTCTGCCACGTATGGATGATTGTATAGATCGTGTCGGGTCAGCCAAGTACGTCACTAAGTTAGACCTATTGAAGGGTTACTGGCAGGTGCCCCTTACACCTTGTGCATCTGAGGTCTCAGCTTTTGTTACTCCTGACCATTTCTTACAGTATACCGTTATGCCATTTGGGTTAAGAAATGCTCCTGCCACTTTCCAACGGTTAATGAATACAGTTCTTTCTGGTGTCAAAAACTGTGAGGCGTACTTGGATGACATTGTGGTGTATTCTTCCAGCTGGTCAGAGCATGTAGACAGTTTGCGGGAAGTATTCAGTCGTTTGAAGGGTGCTTCTTTGACTTTGAATCTGGCTAAATGTGAGTTTGGTAAGGCTGTAGTCACTTACTTAGGAAAACAAGTAGGCCAGGGGCAGGTGCGCCCCCTGTTGGCCAAAGTCCAGGCCATCCTGGATTTTCCTGTGCCAGAAACACGGCGGCAACTCCGCAGGTTTCTGGGAATGTGTGGCTATTATCGAGGGTTCTGTAAAAATTTTGCTAGTGTAGTTGCGCCCCTAACTAGCTTGGTAAGCCCCTCCAGCCAATTTGGCTGGACTGCTGTGTGTCAGGACTCATTTGATTCTGCCAAGGCTCTTCTATGCAGCGCGCCTGTACTGGCTGCACCTGATTTTGCACATCCCTTTAAGTTGGAGGTAGATGCCAGTGCTTACGGTGCAGGCGCTGTTCTTTTATAGAAGGATGATCATGGTATTGATCACCCAGTGTGTTACTTCTCAAAGAAATTCAACAAACACCAATTGAATTACAGTACAATTGAGAAGGAAGCCTTGGCATTGCTTTTGGCGTTACAGCACTTTGAGGTCTATGTTGGTTCGAGCTCAATTCCGGTTCATGTTTATTCAGACCACAATCCTCTCGTGTTCCTGTCTCGCATGCAGAATAACAATCAGCGTCTTATGCGCTGGTCGTTATTGCTGCAGGATTTAAACATTGAGATACATCACATTAAAGGAGTGGATAATATTGTGGCTGATGCATTGTCTCGTGTGGGGTTTTAGAAATCAAGCATTTCTTGGGGGAAGAAATGTTTGATCTTAGGTGGGGGGGTGTTATGACCCTGGGTCATAGTTTGTGTTTGGGTGTGTATTTGTGTTGTTTCTTCCTCCCTGCCTGAGGGTGGCGGTGTTCACCCCGTTTGTGTGTTCTCCCCAGAGTGTCGAGTTGCAGGTGGCGGCTGGTGATTGGACGGGAGGCTGATGGCGCCTACTTCAAAAAGGGCGTCTGTCCGATGCCGGCTCACTCCTTCTCCTTCCTGGCTCCCAACCAGACCGTGCTGTGTTCTGCCACATGAATGTTGTCTTGACCTAGTGTTGTAGACTGTCCTTGTTGTTAATTCTGTATATACCTTCTGAAAGAGCAGTCCCGGTAGCCGTAGGGGTGAGAAGCCTTTTTCTTTGTTTTCTTTTCTCTTGTTTATGTTAGGGAGGCAGGTAAGCTGCTTGTATTTTTGTTTTCGCTTGCTTAAGTTAGGTAAGTTAGTTATTTTTCATTAGAGTTCGTTCTGTTTGTTATTTTGGCTGTGCTCCCCCCGACGCTTTTGCTACCTTATTGAAGAGGTGTTTAATAAATCAATTCTGTTTGGACTGCACCTGCTGTGGCACTGGTCATCTTTGGGAGTGGGGAAAGAGGGGAGTCACTTTTGTGCTATGCTCGGTTTTCCCCTAGGCCGGGCGTAACAATAATCATATTCAGATCAGTTATTACTGTAAGGACTCACTTGGCTTGTACTGTCTATATCAGGACAATACAGGCAGTGTGTAGAAACATTTACTATTGTCATTCCATCTATACATAAGAATCAACATTATTGACCAAATAGCATGTGAATGCAGTGCTGTTTGGCATCGAGGATGTCGGAGCTTCCCACCAGCATGTGAACGCACCAGAAGACATGGAGACTTTTCAAATCAATGAAATACCACAAAACATTTCAGTAACTTTGACAAAAACACACCCAGGCAGGATGTTCACTGTGATGGATCTCAAGCAAGTTCCAAGTCTCTGCATGCTGATTTTCATACCGTAATACATGGAAATACATGGAAATGAATGGCTGCCTGGAAGAAAAAACACATTCAAACATCTAAAGAATTATGCAATGTTCTGCAAGTGGATTAATATTAACTTACCATATTGATGCTTCATAAGGCTGCGTCGCTACCATTCCCTGCACACCGGCTGCGCTTTGATTGAAAATACTGCATGTGACGTGTTTGAGAAGGTGCGTTTAGTGAAAGTACCACCTACTGCAAAGTGGGTGGTAGTGGGTGGTATTAGCTGGAAACACTTATCAGTACCTCCCTCTGTCAAAAAGGGCAATAGTTCATCAAAACAAATGCGCTCTTTAAATTGAGGTGACATCAATGTGTCAATGAGACAGAAATAGCCAGTAACGTAAAGAAAATTGTCGGTGGCACGCAGAGCAGGGCTTCAGTCAGGTTCTGCATATGCAGTCCAAGTAAATCTGTGAGCCGTTGCTGCACTCAGGCTGAAGTTAACTTCTTGTCATCCGTCGCTGAAAATCACCAAGTGCAGGGCTCTCACTAGTGCTCAGCTCCGACCCGACGGACATAAAATGGACATCAAGATATTTCAATAGTTTAAATAGTTTGCTCATGTTAAAAAGCCTTTTTTGCGAGCTTAAGGTAGCCAGTATTTCTCACCAGGCTCAGCGTGTCCCCTCTTTTTGCAATTACCGTTAATGACACTTCAAAGTCAAAGTCAACTTTATTGTCAATTCTGCCATATGTACAGGACATACAGAGGATCGAAATGTCGTTTCTCTCAGATCACGGTGAAGGCAAATACAAGTACAAACAAAACAACAAGGGTATAAAAATACTAGGATAAAAAGATACTAGAAAAAGGACTAAGAATTTAAATAATTATAAGTTAAGCTGGGGTCTGGGAGGACAATAACAAGGCACAGATCAAGAACAAAAAATGATAATTGATCTGATAATTAACATTATCAGATTCTGATCAACAGCTCCTTAATTCCCTTTCACACCGGAGGAGGTTTTAGCAGCTGTTAAATCTACACCTGAAAACAAGATGCCAGGACCAGACAGATTCCCTGGAGAAATCTATAAATCATTTTGGTCTCATATCAGCCCAATTCTCATGCCTATGATTGAGAATTGTTGCGATAGGAGCACTGTCCCAGAAATAATGAATTATGCATCTATCAGTGTATTATATCAAAGCAGTAAAGACCCTACTGTGTGCTTCTCATACCAGCCTACAGGCGTCCTTCATTTTGATAAGATTGTTACTGAAGTGATTGCAGGGAGACGGGAGAAGGTTTTATCAGGTCAGACAGGCTTCGTTCCTCAGACAACCTGAGACGCCTTTTGAACGTGATAAACTGCTTGAATAATAATCAAACAGCCTCTCTGCTGCTGTCATTGGATGCAGAGAAGGCATTTGACAGAATTGAGTTGACTTTTCTGTTCTCGGTTTTATCAAAATTTAAGTCAGGACCAGTTTTTAAAAAATTGATTAAAACGCTTTATAGTTATCCCAAGACTATGGTTTCAACCAATGGCATTTGCTCGGCTCCACTATCTTTGAGCAGAGGAACAAGACAAGGATGCCCACTATCCCCACTGCTCTTTGCAATGGCTACAGAACCGTTAGCTATGTGTATGAGAAGAAATGCAAACATAAAAAGGTCAGAAAATTAGTAACCAAGAACATAAAATATCACTTTATGCAGATGACATTCTTTGATATGTTGAGCCGAAAATGCAATAGGCAAGGCAAGACAAGGAAAGTTTATTTATATAGCACATTTCGTACACAAAGACAATTGAAAGTGCTTTACACAAGGTATATAACCCATTACAGACATACAGAATAAGATAAAACAAGCACAGATCCTGTACAGACCAGCGCCACGTGTGTTCTTTGCACTGTAACACTGCGACACGGTTCAATTAGTTAATTCCATAACGTTGCTTAAATACCACAAGGTAATAACGTTACTTACTGTTAAAGTTTGCAGGGCAGCAGAAGACGTGTTACTGTTTACAAATCCGTTACTAACACAGGAAAGTTTGGAGTAAATAGTGGAATGTTAAGTTTCACTTTTGTTTTCACACTCTGTGGAGACTGGATTAGTACAATGCTGCTGGTCTGCTGGTCTGCACATCTCCAAATGACAAACATGACATGATGTGAGCATCAGAGATCGATTCAGATCAATTTCTATACACTGACCAAGTTGATTTTGTGCCTCTGTATGGGAAACTGCATCTCACAGTCAAAGACGCCCTCTAGAGGCCATCTGACCAAGTGCATTATCTCACTAAGCATCCCTCACTGACTGACTGACTGACTGACTGACTGCCTGACTGACTGACTGACTGACTGACTCACTGCCTGACTGACTGACTGCCTGACTGACTGACTGACTGACTGACTGACTGACTGACTGACTGCACCTTGTGATGCCCTCAGTTGCACCATGGGAAAAACAAAGAGATAGTGTGTGAGAAGAATTCCACACATCCTAAAAACACCGGAACAACTTGGGTCTCTGGATACAAAGTAAATTTAAATGAATCTAATGCATGTTAGACAGTATTTAATAAGATAGCACTTTATTCATCCCCTTGGGGAAATTCAGGATAATGTACTCCCCTCCCACACACACAGGGAGGTCAGGGTCTGCAGCTGGCAGCGATTCAGTGTTTTGTTCAAGGTCACTTCAGCAGGTTGGGGGGGTTGAACCCGGGTCTCTCTGCTTCTCCTTATAAATATTAAAAATCAAGTTCTAACTCTAATGCATTTTCAAACGATTTTGAAAATTGCTTTTGGATGGGTTACTGTAAAAACTTACTGTCATTCATTTCAATGTAACATTTACAGTCTTCCTGACAGCCTTTATAAAAACACACTTCATTTACACAATATTGGCTTCACTCTGTACACAGCATCTGGATACATTTTAATGTGATGCAACTTAACATAACTTAACATAAGTGTACTTTAACTGCATACATTGTCATTGGGGGAATGGAGCACTGTTACCTGCAGTGTCAGTAAATGTCCTGCTCTGTCCAGTGAGGTTTGGGTTTAGTGAAAGAAGGAGAGAAGAAGTACAAACTGTGTGGCTGAGACACAGAAATGTCTCAAACTAAAGAGAAAGTAAGAAAAAAAATCAAGATGACCAACAGAGACAACAGAAACCAGAACCTCAACAAGACAACATGCCGAAATAACAAGAAAGAGAAATCTAAATTGTGTTGAAGTCTCTCCAGTTCGGCTGAGTCTGTAGAAACAGAGATAAAGAACTAAACCCCGAGCCTCCTCCTCGCTCTGAACACGTCTGGGAAAATGTGGATTATCAGCAGCTGAGTCCGGGCAGAGAGGAAGGACAACACGCGTGTTCCCGGCCGGGATTACGCTGACGCGGGTTAATAATTGGTGAACGTCTCGGGTATAAAAGAGGAGCGGAGGCTGCAGAGGACCAAGCTGAAAACATGGCCTTCCTCTGGATCCTGTCCTGCCTCGCCTTCGCCGGCGCCGCCTACGGTGAGCTGCTCACACATCAGGAAGGGTTTTACATTCAGATCAGGATGTTTCAGTTATTTGTGTGTGGTGTAAACTTTAAAAAAAATTAATTGTCAAGCAGAGTGGCACTGGACAGATCAGTCAGTCCTTCTGGGATGATAAATGGAAACTTTATTAATCCTACAGGGAGGAATTGTTAGTAAAGATATAAATGTAAATGTAATCCAAAAACATATGATGAAGCAATACACTGACTAATTTCATATTGACATTTCACAGAAATATTCACAGGTTTACACGACAGAGAACAGATTATCAGAGTTGTGGATTATTTTTCCTTAAGTATGATCATGATATTATGAAACATTTCATTTGTGTGAAAATGTAAATAAGTTTGAGTTAGATGCAAAATGTCCACGAAGCAAACTTACAAGTGAATTGAAAAATAAAGAATCAATGATGAAGTTGTAGATCTATCCATATATTATATATTATATATTATATAGTAACAGTTATTTAAGTTGCTGTATGATCCTTTATATTCTGACTGCTGCTGTGTTTTGTCAGCCGGTCTAACTGTCTGCCTTCAGATTGTAGTAATGTTTTCTGCATGTATCAGTCCAGCAGGACTGACTGCTGCTAGCTGTGTAATAAGCAGTGTGTGTGTGTGTGTGTGTGTGTGTGTGTGTGTGTGTGTGTGTGTGTGTGTGTGTGTGCGTGTGTGTGTGTGTGTGTGTGTGTGTGTGTGTGTGTGTGTGTGTGTGTCAGGCTGCGGCTCCCCAGCCATCCCTCCGGTCATCACTGGTTACTCCCGCATCGTGAACGGTGAGGAGGCGGTGCCTCACTCCTGGCCCTGGCAGGTCTCCCTGCAGGTAAACACACCGCAGCACACACACTTCCTGCTGATTAAACACACACATCAGTTCACATCAAATGCTGATTTAAAATTATTGGATTACATACTTCTGTCACAAGGTGGCAGCAGTTCATTTAATTTCAACTATAAAGACAACACACAGCAGCTGACATGCAGCCAAACTGTTGCATGAAAAATATTACTTTGCCTTCAGGAATGCAAAATATAACTAATACAAATTTAGAAAAAAAAGAATTGCTTGCTGTAATTCATTACTCTGTATTTCATAAATAAGAATGGTTTTAGTCTCCAAAATGTTAGTATTGTGTAGTCTAAGGCCTCAGGTTGGTTTATAACCTCAGCAGCATCTCATAATGAGTTATATTTCTATGCCAGACATTATTTATCATTTTCAGATTATGGAAATCTCAATTTGGAATGAAACTCTGAAACTGAGTTGGACAGATTTTTGTTCTGTTCTTAATAAAGCAAACCTTCAGCAGTATAAAAACAAACTGACCCACTAACTGTTCAGACACACTGACAAACATAACTGGCCTGTAACAAGCTGCTTCGTTGACTTTGTTGACTTGGTTAAGTTAATGCCTTCTTCCTTTGTTGGGAAAAAAACAGTCAGAAATTTACAGAAGGAATAAAATCAGATGAACTTTATTGATTCCTGAGGAGAAACTGAACCAAACCTCCTTGAGCTTGAATCAGTCCAGGAGGTTTAAAGAGTGAGCGCTGCTGCAGACCACAGTAAACCTTCACTGCTCGTAGTTCTATCTGGATTTCTTTCTGTCTCATTCACCGTTCTGTGTTTTGATCCCAGGATTACACCGGTTTCCACTTCTGCGGCGGCTCTCTGGTCAGTGAGAACTGGGTTGTGACGGCTGCTCACTGCAACGTCAAGTAAGTCGAGGCAACGAGCAGAAGAAGCCTGCTGCTCTGGGGCAACAGCTAATTTAAATATCGATCGGAAATGTCAAAATCAAAACGTATTGTAAACGTATTCCAATGAGCCAGTTTATTTGTCTACAGTTACGGTTTAATGTCAAATCATCTACATTTTAAATAAAAGATGAATTTAAAGGAGTCATGAGAATAAATGGAAAGGGAAAGGATGAAGTCAGAATATTTTCTTTTATTTGTTGCTTTGACAAATAGCTGTGGAGGGGAAAACACTGAACTGTATTGAGCTGAACTGACTGAGCTGATATGAAATTAATCAAACTGAATACGATTGAACTGAACAGAATAGGACAGAGTAGAGTAGAATATCACTGAATTGAAGTGAATCAGATTGAACTGAACTGCTGTCTGCTGTCTGGTGCAGGACGTCCCACCGTGTGATCCTGGGTGAACACGACCGCTCCTCCAGCGCTGAGGACATCCAGGTCATGAAGGTTGGCAAGGTAAACTCTGTCTGTCCCGGATAGAATATAGAATATATTTATATCTGTTCCACCAGCTGACCCTCCCGCTTCCCCCCGAAGGTGTTCAAGCACCCCCGCTACAACGGCTACACCATCAACAACGACATCCTGCTGATCAAGCTGGCCAGCCCCGCCAAGACGGGCGTGCGTGTTTCCCCGGTGTGTGTGGCCGAGACCGGAGACAACTTCCCCGGCGGCATGAAGTGCGTGACCTCCGGCTGGGGCCTGACCCGCCACAACGGTGAGGGAGGCTAACACACACTCTGAAGACCAGCTGCGTCTAAACACACATTCACACTGTGAGCCTGACCGCCACAACACACACTCTGAAGACCAGCTGCATCTACACACACATTCACACTGTGAGCCTGACCGCCACAACACACACTCTGAAACAGTGGAGTTAAACCATGGAGGCTGAGAGTCTGCAGGTTTTCCTTCCAACCAAACTACAGCAGCTGATTTCACTGATCAGCAGCTTCAAGCAGAGAGGAGGAACTCGGAAGGCTGGAAGGAAAACCTGCAGACTCTCGTCCCTCCGTGGATCAGGTCGGACACCGCCGGACTGAAAACTCTGGGCTTCATCTGGGTTTTTCTAAAGTCCTAAACAAACCGGATCAGTCTTGTCCTGTTCACATGGGACTGGTATCATGTAGAGACTTCATGTAATTCATGAATTCCCTCCCAACCTCTGTGCTTCATGCAACACATTCACACAGGATAATGATTAGCTTGGTTCAGTCGTCTGATTTAAATCTTGTATGTTGCAGCTCCTGACACCCCCGCCCTGCTGCAGCAGGCTGCCCTCCCCCTGCTGACCAATGAGCAGTGCCGTCGCTTCTGGGGCAACAAGATCAGCGACCTGATGATCTGCGCCGGAGCCTCCGGAGCCTCCTCCTGCATGGTGGGTGACAGTGGCGGACGGCGGCCATTTTGATGTCAAGTCCCTTTCAACGCCGCACAGTCAGACCGGGAGAATATGCTTCAGTACAGATAGAAAAAGAAAATGTTCTGACGTTTACAACATCAACTTCAGTTCAACAGAGCAGAGTACATATGTACAGTGGAGAGACAATGCAAAGTGCAACACTGTCATACATACATCCAGAGTCATGATTCGTTTACTGAGCTTTTTATTTGTTTTAGGTTTAGTTCAGTTTAGTTATTTGCACAAATAAAGTAGTTGAAAAAGAGAGGAAAAGAAATACAAACTGTGCAGGTGACACAGAGGAACCTTGATGGGCTTGAACAGTGAAAGCATCTCACCCCAAGGAAAAAAAACACAAATTAGACAAAAACCAGGTGAAAATACACATGCAAAGATAAAAGTTTCAGACCTGCTGCATATGTTTCCTCACAGCAGCATCACATGCATTAGAGCCAGAGGTGCAGCAGCTCAGTTCTCCTGCAGCTTTATCAGCATCACTGCTTGATGTTTTGGTGCGACTGGTTTTCCTCCTGCTGTGTTTCAGGGCGACTCTGGCGGCCCCCTGGTCTGCCAGAAGGCCGGAGCCTGGACCCTGGTCGGTATCGTGTCCTGGGGCAGCGGAACCTGCACTCCCACAATGCCCGGCGTGTACGCCCGCGTCACCGAGCTGCGCGCCTGGATGGACCAGACCATCGCTGCCAACTAAATCCACCTTCATACTGTTTTCAGTTATCAATCAATAAAATGAAAGTCTAGCTACAAGCTGGTTGTGGTCTGTTTTGTTGAGTTAATTTCCTGTGTGCAGCAGAGGAGTGTACATGAAGTTTATATGAAGTGTCTATGAAGCTGCAGCAGGGGAGAGTGGTGGCAGACCACAGAACCTGAATGGACAGAACGGTCCTTCCACTGTTTCTCATGGTAATTTAGCTAGTTCAGCATAAAATGGCGATTATAGAATTTTAAGTGTTAGTTGCCATGGTGACAAGTTCAACACAAGTCTGGACATTAAGGTGTAAAGTCTGTCACTGTGAGAACTGAGCAGATGAGTCTGTTAGCAAACTGTCAGAACTCAACTGGAAGCTAACGTTAGCGACGAGGCTAACGTAGCTTCATCACAGACTGTACTTCTCTCTCTAGCTCTTCTACTCAACATTAGCATGTTAGCAAACCTAGAGTAAACATCATCAAACGGGTACCTTTAACTTACTTTACCCTCTTAATTGCTATGAACTAACGTAGTTTAGCCTCGCTTTAGCGGAGAAGAAAAGTTAGCATCCCTACCCGAAGGTCAGGGTTAACATGGAGTCTTGAGCTTTCAGAATCCGTAAACCAATTGTATTTTGTCCAAACTATGTCTGATTAGGAAATATTTTAATAATAATGTCGGTCAAATATAAACTTCGTAAGAGCCAGTACAACAACGTGCTTGGTATCGAAGGAAACTAGAAATTCCCAGCTTTCCAAAGACACTAAACACATCACCACCCGAGCAACACAACCTCCATTTCCAGGGAAACTTAGCAGTCAAACTTCACGTTTTAGTCACACTGACAAAAATCTATTTTCTTGCCAAAATATTTCACCAAGGCTTATGTTACTTTCGCCAAAAACGGCAGATTTTACTCACGTTTCTACCGTGTTTTTCTCACCGCCGGGCCGTCAGCGATCATCCGGGTCAGACAAGGCCTATGGTGGGAACTCATGGTCTTTTTTGGCCTACTGGTGGCTCTATCGAAGTACTGACACCAGTGAGTTGTATACATGGATGTATTAAACTAGGTTGTATACCATTCGACTCCACTGACTGAGAGGAATCTAGGGATGTGTCACATGGCCACAAGACGGAGCTCTGTGGCCCTGATTCAATGTTATAAAGCAAGAGGGTACAGGATGCACAGACTTGATCAATATTCATTGTGTTTATTACCATTTGTATGTTTTGGGGAGATTTATGTTATTTGAAAATAACTATTTCAAATAAATAATATTTTGAAGTAAAATTCCCAGTAAACAGTCAGAAAACACAGAAGACACAGATGGACACTTTGGGTACCCAAATGGTCAAAGCATAGAGTATATCTTTATAAATTGTATCATAAATGTTGTATTTATTGTATTTTCATCAAATTTACAGTTACAGTTGTAGTGAAGGAGTAGGAGAACACATCCAGTTGCATCATTATCCATGGGATCTTGGTTATAATGGTGATACTGCCTTTGAAATTTAGATGATATACTAGGCGAGGATGAAAATCTTATTTTTCCTTTATTGCATCTCCATTTACTCTGGAATGGTAATAGATATAGCTTTACTTACAATGAATTCATATTCCTTAGCTTCTTCCCTATCAAAGGAGACCAGAACTATGCATATAAGCCTTATGGTTTGGATAAAAGCGGACGCCTGGACGTCAATGCGACCTGCGGCACGTTGACGGATCTGCTGACGGAGCCGGAGCGGAGCCGCAGCTTTGGAGATACACAAGACTTCTTAAACTGCCGTGAAGTCCGGATACACGAGTTCTGGGGTTACAGTATGTCTCCGTGAGCAGGATATAGTGGTACTCTTTTCATCGCTGGTTTCCTCATTCAATTAATTAAATGTAAGTAGTAGACTGTTTGGGGGCATTTTAATTGCTTTTAGTGGTGTCCTTTTTAATTGTGTTTTGTGTTCTGCAAACTAACACAACCACTGACAAACAATTGGTTATTAACCTAATGGCTCACAGGCAATTCAGGGGAGAAGGGGAACTCAAGTGTACGAAAGTTGCAAAGCAGCAGGGATTGTAAAAGGCTCCACCTCAGAGTTTCCACTAAGACGGACTTAAAAGTTAGACCAAACCTAAGATAAACCCAGAAACCAAGAACAGGAAGACACAAAGAACCAGACCGGTTTCCCATAGATAAAGACAGAGTGGTGCTGTCTCACCCTCAAACACAACAGATCGACCACACTGAAGGCTTTAGAAACTCTGATCAGCTGCAGGCGATGCCGCCTAACGAGTCACTATAACCCTAACGAGTCACTATAACCCTAACGAGTCACTATAACCCTAACGAGTCACTATAACTCTAACGAGTCACTATAACTCTAACGAGTCGCTCTAACTCTAACGAGTCACTATAACTCTAACGAGTCGCTCTAACCCTAACGAGTCACTATAACTCTAACGAGTCACTATAACTCTAACGAGTCGCTCCAACCCTAACGAGTCACTATAACCCTAACGAGTCACTCCAACCCTAACGAGTCACTATAACTCTAACGAGTCGCTCTAACCTTAATGAGTCGCTCTAACCCTGCTGAGTCAGACTCAACATTAATTTCAAATGGACTGACTTTCATGTAAACAAAGCCAAAATAAAATCAGCAGGATGGGGTCAAAGTGCAGCATTACTTCATACAGACAGTGACATCATGCAGTAATGTGGGATTTTTGCAGTAAAAGATGGAAGACGTCTGCAGAAGTCTTC
Organism: Centroberyx gerrardi; assembly: GCF_048128805.1. NCBI lineage: Eukaryota > Metazoa > Chordata > Actinopteri > Beryciformes > Berycidae > Centroberyx > Centroberyx gerrardi. The sequence goes on from NC_135997.1 coordinate 37,981,763, forward strand.
AGTCTTTGTGCAGTTTTCACAAACAGACACCAACCAATCAAAGCAGTGTAACGGCATTAATATGAGGAAGAGCAGGAAGTGTTTCCACACTTTTAACAAGACTAGGTTGACCTTGTGCAAGCCGGGCCCTTGATGTCTCGCATCCTCTTGGCTTTCGCACCCTGGTATAATACGTTTTCTGGACTATAGGTAACGTGTATTGAAAAGCTGTTTATCCACGGTGAAGTTCTCTCAACATGGAGACCAGCCTAGATGTGGAGTTCAGAGTCTCCTACTGGTAAAGACATGAAAGCTTCACTTGGTGACGACCTCTAGCTCTCATATAAACAAAGCACAATAATGTCATGAAAGCGCCGTAAAAGAAACTGGTACCTCACCTCTTTTTAGCGCTGAGCGCTGGACAGACTGATCTCACAGACAAATGTGAAATGAACACGACATGTGAACAGCAAATTACATGTTGGTGGAGCGTAAAGTGTTAATTTTACATGTTCCCAGCCGGAAACGGTTCAGTGAAGGAGACACACTATAAACAGGAAGTAGTGTGACACTGAAGCAGCAGGAGGGCCAGTCAGGCCTGGAGGTCGGATCAGTGTTCCAACTTAGCAATTTTGTTGCTAGATTTAGCAACTTTTCAGACTACCCTGGCAACTTTTTTTTCCCAGTCCCAGGGGCCCGGCCTGGAAGAGTGTGGTCCCAGGGGCCAGTCCCAGGGGCCGGTCCCAGGGGCCCGGCCTGGAAGAGTGTGGTCCCAGGGGCCGGTCCCAGGGGCCCGGCCTGGAAGAGTGTGGTCCCAGGGGCCTGGCCTGGAAGAGTGTGGTCCCAGGGGCCGGTCCCAGGGGCCGGTCCCAGGGGCCCGGCCTGGAAGAGTGTGGTCCCAGGGGCCGGTCCCAGGGGCCCGGCCTGGAAGAGTGTGGCCCCAGGGGCCGGTCCCAGGGGCCCGGCAAAAATATTAGTGAAAGTAGTGGAAGTAAAAACTACAGCTGATCTGGATCATGACAGTAACCCGCAGACAGATATAAAACAGTAAGGAGAATGTCCAAACCTGAGGAAACATATTTATTTACAACAAGTGACAAAAAACAAATTGTCACTCGAACACACTCTGTTATATTTTTCCTCTGGTTTGGACGTTCTCCTTACTGTTTTATATCAGTGTGCAGGTTATTCTCATTTTTCCAGCCATCTATACACACGTCATACATAATGCACATCTGACAACAACATTTACATATTCATCTTTTTCTCTGAGTGCTGCGAAACCTTGAAGTCCAAACCCATTATGCAATTTGTCTGATTTTCTATTGCATCCATATTCAGAAGCTGTGCTTCATGCTGCTGGCCTCAGTACCTGCTGGGAAGGAAACACCTGCTGCACCCACAAGACCTTGAGGCAGGAACACTTATCAGCAGACTGGAACTCATTATCATTCAAAAAGCTGTTGGGAAATGGAAAATACATTCACAACTGCAACTGTGTCACGCACTGTTGCTTAAAATAAAATGTCTGCTTTTCTTCATGTTTGGAAATAATACGAATGTTGATTCTACAGCTTTATAATCTTTATAAGAATCTCATCTTGTCACATGATGTTAGATGTTAGTTCTTGTTTTACTGTTTTCTACTATTAGCTGAATTTATCAGAGAAAATCACAATCGCATGCCTTAGATCTAATTATTTATTTATTTATTTACTGGCTCTCAACTGGAAATACAGCCTGAGCTTTATTAAGGCAAAAGTTACCAAAATTATTACAAACAGAATGTACAGTAACAATACAGTAATATAATAATACATGTTGTTGACAGCAGGTAAGACGCAGCATGATAAAGATAAAAAACTAAAAACATATATATATAAAGAAGCAAAACTATTGTTTTCTCATATTGAGATATTAAATGATGATAGTTGAAAACATATTACTTTGTAAAACTGCCTAGTTCATCAGCAGATGTTTGGGATCCCAAGGCCCCAGAGGGAATTGAACCCCCAGCCAGCCAGTCCGTGCCTTGCTCACAGTCTTCACAGCACCTCTCCTTCTGAGCTGATATGTAAAAATATCAAACTCTTAAAACTGACCGTTCACATAAAGATTCACATGACTGATATCTGTCTGATGTCCGGATGTTTCCTCTGCTGCGTCTGTGTTGATTCACTCCGGTCGTCCAGGTAGTAAGATGTCCAAAAAAAACATAGAAACAAAATCCACTGGACTTAAAATGAAGAGCTGAAGACGCTTCACTAAGAGGCTCCATCAGTTCTCATCAGTGAGGAATTCCCCGGCACTAATGAGAACTTCAGCTCTTCATTTTAGGTCCGGTGGATTTTGTTTTTCTATTTTTTTCACATGGAAAACTTCCCTGACAGACAAGCTGTTCAAACTCCCAGCGGCAGCAGATAAACCGGTCTGACCCGATCTGACTCGGCCGGACCCGGTCTGACCCGGTCCGGTCTGACTCGGCCGGACCCGGTCTGACCCGGTCCGGTCTGACTCGGCCGGACCCGGTCTGACCCGGTCCGGTCTGACCCAGTGTGACTCGGTCTCCGGTCTGTCCCGGTCCGGCTCAGTCTGACTTGATCTGACCTGGTCGGACCCTTTCCGACCCGGTGTGACCCGGTGCGGTCCGACCCGGTCCGAGCTGGTCTGATCCGGTCCGGTCCGGCTCGGCCCCCTGCTGCTGTATAAAAGCAGCTCGCCCGTCGACCCGCCCAGCTGACACCATGAGCTTCCTGCGGATCCTCTGCTGCCTCGCCTTCGCCGGCGCCGACGGTGAGTTTTACACCGCTGAGCCTGAACACCAGATCCCAAACTGTTAAACTGCTGAGTCCAGGACGAGGTCTGCAGCCTGAACACCAGATCCCAAACTGTTAAACTGCTGAGTCCAGGACGAGGTCTGAGCCTGAACACCAGATCCCGAACTGTTAAACTGCTGAGTCCAGGACGAGGTCTGAGCCTGAACACCGAGCGGACTCTGACAGAACGCACGCCAAGGGGAAGGAAGGGATTTCTTTTTCCACTGATATTAGTTTGGATTTCTAAGAATCTTTGTTGACTTAATGAAAGTTTTGATGTAATCGAACCCCCGGCTCTGGTTAATGTCACACATTGAGTTATATTGACTTTATTACAACATGACGTCTGACATCAGGTGGAGGCTTTCATCCAAAGTGCCTTACAGTAGCACCCCCCCGACAACCTGCGGGGTCCCGACCCCCAGGTTGAGAACCACTGCTATAGTGGGCCGCTGGATGTTTGTCTTTCACAAGTCGACTTTCCTCTCAGGGTCATTAGAGCTCAATCTGTTTTTTGCATTTAATAGTGCTGGAATTAATTTTTGACAACAAGCTGCTCAGCACATGTCTCATCAGCCAGTCCAGCAGTCTGACTGCTGCTAGCTGTGTAATAAGCTGTGTGTGTGTGTGTGTGTGTGTGTGTGTGTGTGTGCGTCAGGCTGCGGCTCCCCAGCCATCCCTCCAGTCATCACTGGTTCCTCCTGCACGGTGAGCGGTGAGGAGGCGGAGCCTCACTCCTGGCCCTGGCAGGTCTCCCTGCAGGTAAACACAGCGCTGACTGTGCGTTTTCCTGCTTATCACACCGCTGCTGAACAAAGACATCGATCATTTCACATGAAGCATTCATTTAAAATTAGTTTATTTCAAGCTACAGTTACAATTTACAAACTAAATGACAAAAAAAGCCAGTGAGCCAATCAGCCGCTGCAGTGTTTGTTTGACTGACCGGCTCTTCGTGGTTCATGTCACCTGACTCACAGCGATGCCTCAGTTTCACCACACTGTCTCACTCCTCTAGTCTGCTTAGGTGTTACAAATCTTTCTCCTAGTGCAACGTGCATTTGTGATACTTTTCAACATGAGACATGTGGATGGAAACCTGCTGTGTTCGACATGCAGTCTCAGGTTGATCTGTCTTTATTTCAGGATCACACGGGGCTCCACCTGTGCGGCGGCTCTCTGCTCAGCGGCAGCTGGGCGGTGACGGCTGCTCACTGCAGCGTCAGGTGAAGCAGACAAAACACTGAAACCTGCTGACGCTGCGGTCATAACCGACATTACCAGCTACCTGACCATGTCAGATAGAGAACTGAGAGAAAAGGGTCATAACATTTAGAATAACTATATTTTTTTCTTTTAAAAGTTACAAAGTGCTGCAAAAAAGGAACAAAAAAGCAGATGATAACAATATGTCTCTATTACTGGCCACAGCTTATTAGGACCGATTCAGCAAAATTCAGAAACCATATTGGACTCCCAGGAAACAAATTAGCCATTCTATTAAAGCATAATGAGCTCAAACAAACAAGCTATCAGATAAATTGAGAGTTATAAATAAATAAATTCTCCTTCACCTTCTGAGTGGAAGGAGACAGGAGTATTAAAGTATTAAACAGAGAGGATGTCTTAACGTTTCCCCCTCATGTCAAACCTGTGCAGGACGTCCCACCGCGTGATCCTGGGAGAACACAGCCGCTCCTCCACCGGCGAGGACGTCCAGGTCCTGAAGATCGGCAAGGTGGGAGGACAAGCTCGATCCACAGCTGTTATCTTTTTAATCATTACTGTGTAGTGTTTCACTATGCTGACGATACTCCGGTTTCTAGCTGAGCTGTCTAGTTGACAGACACTGTAGACGTAGGAGTGTCGTTTGTGTATTTTGTGTATTTTGTACTACTACTACAAACTCATCGTGTGTTGGAATCAGGATTGACTGTTTTTGCAGAACTGAGCTTTTCGTTTCCCTGAAGGTGTTCAAGCACCCCCGCTACAACGGCTACACCATCAACAACGACATCCTGCTGATCAAGCTGGCCAGCCCCGCCAAGACGGGCGTGCGTGTTTCCCCGGTGTGTGTGGCCGAGACCGGAGACAACTTCCCCGGCGGCATGAAGTGCGTGACCTCCGGCTGGGGCCTGACCCGCCACAACGGTGAGGGAGGCTAACACACACTCTGAAGACCAGCTGCGTCTAAACACACATTCACACTGTGAGCCTGACCGCCACAACACACACTCTGAAGACCAGCTGCATCTACACACACATTCACACTGTGAGCCTGACCGCCACAACACACACTCTGAAACACTCTGAAGACCAGCTGCATCTAAACACATTCAGATTCACCAGCTGCTTTAACTGTTTCACCAGACAGGTAGGAGTTTTAGGACTCAATCAGAGCGATGCTGACCAGCTACAGTGAAGGTCTTCCAGAAATTGGCTGATTTGGTGTTAATTTTTTTTTTTTTTTTGTGAGGGAATAACAGTGTGGTTTGTTATTATTGATGTAAGGCTTAATCGATTCCCCTGGGGAGATTTTGACCTTAAACACCCTCGAATTTTTGCATTTCAGAACAGATTTCTGTCAGCTGTTATCCAGGTCACTTCCTCACGCTACGTGACGCTGTGCAACATGTTTTCCAGAGTAATCGGCCGTCTGATTTAAATCCTGTAGTTGCAGCTCCTGCCTCGGCGGCCCGTCTGCGGCAGGCGGTCCTCCCCCTGCTGACCAATGAGCAGTGCCGTCGGCTCTTCTGGGGCAACAAGATAACCGACCAGATGATCTGCGCGGGCGGGTCCGGAGCGTCGTCCTGCACGGTGAGGAACCTGCTGGACCTGCTGAACCTGCTGAACCTGCTGAACCTGCTGAACCTGCTGGACCTGCTGAACCTGCTGAACCTGCTGAACCTGCTGGACCTGCTGGACCTGCTGGACCTGCTGAACCTGCTGAACCTGCTGAACCTGCTGAACCTGCTGGACCTGCTGAACCTGCTGAACCTGCTGGACCTGCTGAACCTGCTGAACCTGCTGAACCTGCTGAACCTGCTGGACCTGCTGAACCTGCTGAACCTGCTGAACCTGCTGAACCTGCTGGACCTGCTGGACCTGCTGGACCTGCTGAACCTGCTGAACCTGCTGGACACGACGAAAACATTCAGCCGACAGATCAGACATTCAAACCATGTGTCCGGTTACTGTCATATTTGTTGGGACACCAATTTATATCATTAACGATTCTTGTGCAAAGCTTTAGGTCTGTAGCATGTAGCGCGGGAAATTGTGAGATAAAACACTGTCTGATAAGCCACGCCCACATTGACCAATCACAACCAAATATCAGATACAGACTACAGCTTGGCCTCCTGTGTGTTTCAGGGCGACTCTGGCGGCCCCCTGGTCTGCCGGCAGGCCGGAGCCTGGACCCTGGTCGGGATCGTGTCCTGGGGCAGCGGAACCTGCACTCCCACAATGCCCGGCGTGTACGCCCGCGTCACCGCGCTGCGCGCCTGGATGGACCAGACCATCGCTGCCAACTGAGCCTATCAGCTCCATTTTAATAAAACAGCTAGAAAACTGACTGACTGGTCTCTGATTTATGATTTGTTTCCACTGATGATGACAACTGACAGCCTTCTGTCTGTCGATGGCTTACTGCATCTTAGATTGTGTTGCATCATGGGTCTTGTGTTCAGACCAGGGCTAGAAGTCCAATACTGAAACCGATAGCTGCCAATAACTGATATATTATGAATTTTTTTTTTTACTGTGAATATTGTGATATTCAGTATCCTTAAATTTGACCATGCTTGATATGTTTGAGACTGTATTTCTACTGTTTTACTGAAGCACACTTTGTGTTTGGCTTTGGTCCCAAGAACAAACACCTTCCCCTTTAAAAATAGGGAGTCCTTCTCCTTTAAGTTTTGATGAATGTTCCCCTTCAGGTCAGGTTCAGTTTAACGATGTCTTCCTGTTTCACACTGAGCAGTAACTCTCACTCACCCTCACTCTGTCATATCTGCATATCTACATATATTTCTTTAGATTTACACGACCTCCACACCCTGACTTGTTTCCTGTCCTCTCTCCTCCAGCTCATCCTCTCTGCTGGAAACAGGTTTCTCTCTTTTCGTACACGGAGCTTATTGACATTTTAAGACATTGTGCTCATTTCATTAAATTTTGGCAGACCAGCCTCAGAGTTGAAATGAAAACCTCCCCCTTAATGGGCTCAAACATTATTGCACATTAAAGTCACATTTTAATTTTTTATTTTAATCAAAAGACATTAATGACACATCACCACATCATACATGTAACTGAAAGAACACCAGAACAAACTGTTGTGGATGCTGATGTTTTCACGACACGATCTCCATCAGCAACATCTGTATCTCTGCGTCCGGATATGAGCGAGTAGTTACACATTCATTTTGCATTTCCGGTCGCATTTCCGCGCGTGGACGGCGGCCGCGGCGCCGCTAGGCGCGTCTGTGGGCGCAGGCCTGGCCGACGCGGCGGCAGTAGCAGATGGCGTTGAAGAAGCGGCAGTAGCAGGTGTCACACGGGTCGCAGCAGGGCAGGGCGTGGCCCAGGCACGACTGCTGGTGAGGGATGCAGCGGCGAGGAGAGCGCATGGCCCGGCCCTGCAGCTGCAAGGCCTCCGCCACGTCCTGGGACGCCTCCTGCACACAGCACACAGACAGGCAGGTCGATGTACTGTATACACAGGATCTATACAGGATCTATACAGGATCTATACAGGATCTATACAGGATCTATACAGGATCTATACAGGATATACACAGGATCTATACAGGATCTATACAGGATCTATACTGGATCTATACAGGATCTATACAGGATATACACAGGATCTATACAGGATCTATACAGGATCTATACAGGATATATACAGGATCTATACAGGATCTATACAGGATCTATACAGGATATACACAGGATCTATACAGGATCTATACAGGATCTATACAGGATCTATACAGGATATACACAGGATCTATACAGGATCTATACAGGATATACACAGGATCTATACAGGATCTATACAGGATCTATACAGGATCTATACAGGATATACACAGGATCTATACAGGATCTATACAGGATCTATACAGGATATACACAGGATATACACAGGATCTATACAGGATCTATACAGGATCTATACAGGATCTATACAGGATATACACAGGATCTATACAGGATCTATACAGGATATATACAGGATCTATACAGGATATACACAGGATCTATACAGGATATATACAGGATCTATACAGGATCTATACAGGATCTATACAGGATCTATACAGGATATACACAGGATCTATACAGGATATATACAGGATCTATACAGGATCTATACAGGATATACACAGGATCTATACAGGATCTATACAGGATATACACAGGATCTATACAGGATCTATACAGGATCTATACAGGATATACACAGGATCTATACAGGATCTATACAGGATCTATACAGGATATACACAGGATCTATACAGGATCTATACAGGATCTATACAGGATATACACAGGATCTATACAGGATCTATACAGGATCTATACAGGATATACACAGGATCTATACAGGATATACACAGGATCTATACAGGATCTATACAGGATCTATACAGGATATATACAGGATATATACAGGATCTATACAGGATATATACAGGATCTATACAGGATATATACAGGATATATACAGGATCTATACAGGATATATACAGGATATATACAGGATCTATACAGGATATATACAGGATCTATACAGGATCTATACAGGATATATACAGGATATATACAGGATCTATACAGGATCTATACAGGATTTATACAGGATCTATACAGGATATATACAGGATATATACAGGATCTATACAGGATCTATACAGGATCTATACAGGATATATACAGGATCTATACAGGATCTATACAGGATCTATACAGGATATATACAGGATCTATACAGGATCTATACAGGATCTATACAGGATCTATACAGGATCTATACAGGATATATGACACACTGCCGAGGCTTCTTCACAGCATCCAGCAACAAAACTTGAAGGTGAACAATTCATCAATTCACAACAACAAACACAGAGCTTCACAGGCGTCATATTAGAGGAAAGCAGTGTGTGTGTGTGTGTGTGTGTGTAGGTGTGTGTGTGTGTGTGTGTGTGTGTGTGTACCTCATCATACGACCCTGCCTCCATCATGAAGTGTTCCTCCAGGTCGTCTGCAGGCAGGAGGGCGGGGTCGGACCGGGGGGGCGGCGGGCCGTCTGCAGGACAGGAAACATCATTTTGTTTAAAACTCTCAGAGTAAAGTTTCACTCATCAGATCAGTGTGATGAGACTCAAGCAGCTCAAACCATCCAGACCAGATCAAACCATCTGCAAGGATCATAAAAACACATTATCTGTAGAAAGTCAGGGAAGGGTTACACAACAAGTACTTTATTAATCTACTGTTTCACAGAGGAGTACTCTTACTTTTACTTCAGTAAAGTATTTCAGTGCAGTAGATTTTCACTGATAAACTCCTGAAGCGCTCCAGTGTTTCCACTGTGTGTGTTTTGGTTCCTTCACCTCTGAACATCAGAACCAAACTTGACTTTCAGAGAGAAACTGGGCTAAATTATCAACTTCGTTTCACATTTTCCTCAGTACATGAGAGAAGGAAACTGATCCAGAGACTGAAGACTCTGCTGGGTGTTTGGTTTAACCTGCATGGAGGAGCAGGTGGGTGGAGTCTGCCACCTAGGACAACACAATGCCTGCATGTAGCAAATATGTTCTTATATATACTTCTATATTTACTTATATTTACTTTCATATTTAGTACATAATTGAGACTCGTGGTAAGCAAATCCATAATATTTCACATTCATACTTTCTACTTAATGTGTTGAAGTATGATCATATGATCATATAACCACATAGCTGTTTCTATTCTATTTTATTTTATTATTTCCGCTGTACATTCTCCTGCTTCCCTGCTGCAGCCTGAAACTTTATTTCCCCACAGGGAAAATAAAGTTTCACCTCAGAAAGTTCAGACTCTCTGGACTCTTCTCACTCGTCTGAACCTGAACAGTCTGATCTGTCCTGCTGCAGAAGCTCCACCCGCCTGCCGCTCTAGATGGAATAAAACAAGCGCAGGGCGTACTGACCGATGTCAGACAGGAACGGCTCGGAGCGCCGCAGGCCGGCCTGGCCGTCCTCCAGCTGCAGGTTTCCATGGACCAGAGCGGAGGAGAGGCTGCAGGCCCAGCAGAGCAGCAGGGAGCCGAGCATCATGGGACCTGGACCTGGACCTGGACCTGGACCCTGGAACCTGGAACCTGGAACCTGGAACCTGGATCCTGAACCTGGACCTGGAATCTGAACCTGGAATCTGGAATCTGGAATCTGGACCTGCAACCTGGAACCTGGGACCTGAACCTGGAACCTGGACTGGATCAGAGCAGCAGGAGGAAGTGCAGCGCTGGACGTTCTGCAGAGAACACGCTCTCCTGGAACAAACCAGGAACCAAACCAGAAGTGAAGGGTTTGGAAATCAGGCAGCAGGTTTTGAGCAGGTTTCAAAGACCCAGCGGTCGTGAAACTCACTCAACACATCAGTCACAGAGGAAACTTTCAATTCAAGTAAGAAAAAAAACCAAAACACCAGAACTGCAGTGATGTGGTTTTTCCTCAACAGCAGACCTGCGGTGAGAAACTCAGCAGATTAACGAGCGAACCCGACCTGTCGTTCACTCTACGATCGTTCAGTAATTAACAAGCTGAGACAAAGCGGTCTGTGAGTTTCTAATGTGCAGCAAAGCAAACCATCAAACACATGACAGCAGCCTGCGTTAAGGATCAGTCTGTTTCTGTGGAGAGTTTTAGTTTCTCATCATGCTCTGGAGGAAACACTGCATTTTTTGGCATGAAAATGGAAAATTGAAAGATATTGAATATCAGCACAAAATATTAACTAACAGCAGCTTCAATATAAAAATATCAGTATCAGTCAGGTTGTACAGATGGAGCCGACTGGATCAGTTTTCCAGTTTGGCAGAGGAACCGCGTCCTGTCTGCAGCTCCGGGGATCTGCTCAGTGAACTGGTCTGAGGAACGCTGCAGGAGAACTGCATGCAGCGAGCAGGTCGGTCCGGTCAGGAACACTCAGTGAGAATTCATGGTGAATCCGGTTCAGTCCTGCAGGGTGAAAGTCTCCCGGCTGCAAGGACACACGACTGAACTCCATGAAATTCCACTTCTGAGAGAGTTTGTCTCGACTCGCCAAACATTATAAATCAAACATTATGAATCAAATAAAAGACAAAAGTTCAACAAATCAATCAATCAAAAAAAAAAAATCAAAATCAAGCCTAGATGTTCTGCATCAAATACCAGCTGAAAGGTTCCTCTAACATTTGATGATATTCAGTATTGATAATATAAAACACTGTGTAATCTCAGATATGTGGTGAGAAAAAACAAACAATCATGGAATTTCACAGACTTTCATTGAATTAAATTCTACTCCCTGAAATTTCAATTCAATTCCAATTCTGTTTCCTGTAGGATTTTTCAAATTGTTCATTCATGAATTGACCCCAGACCTGCAAGAGAGGAGAGAGAAAGAGAGGAGAGAGAGAGAGAGAGAGAGAGAGAGAGAGAAGAGAGAGAGAGAGAGAGAGAGAGAGAGAGAGAGAGAGAGACAGAGAGAGAGAAAGAGAGAGAGACAGAGAGAGAGAGAGAGAGAGAGAGAGAGAGAGGAGAGAGACAGAGAGAGAGAAGAGAGAGAGAGAGAGAGAGAGAGAGAGAGAGAGAGAGAGACAGAGAGAGAGAGAAGAGAGAGAGACAGAGAGAGAGAGAGAGAGAGAGAGAGAGAGGAGGAGAGAGAGAGAGAGAGAGACAGAGAGAGAGAAAGAGAGAGAGAGACAGAGAGAGAGAGAGAGAGAGAGAGAGAGAGAGGAGAGAGAGAGAGAGACAGAGAGAGAGAAAGAGAGAGAGAGACAGAGAGAGAGAGAGAGAGAGAGAGAGAGAGAGACAGAGAGAGAGAGAGAGAGAGAGAGAGAGAGAGAGAGAGAGAGAGAGAGAGAGAGAGTTTCCTCACCTGTATCTGTGTGTTTGTCTCTCTGGATCCTGCAGGAACAGACTGAGCTTCTTTATAAAGACCTGAGGAGGGAGGCGGCGTCCACATGACCAGCCACAGGGCGTGTGTGTGTGTGTGTGTGTGTGTGTGTGCATGTGTGCGTGTGTGTGTGTGTGTGTGTGTGTGTGTGTTCACCACCTCATCATCCTCAGTGTCTTTATGTTCTCTGTGACCCTGAGCATGATGACATGATGACAGCGTTAAAGCCTTCAGCAGCAAAACATCCGGCCGGACCTCAGACAGAGGTTTCACTCTGTCTGAGCAAGACCTGGGTTACCTCCGGCCTGCAGGGTCCCGGGGCCCGGACCACCAGGGGCCCGGACCACCAGGGGCCCGGGGCCACCAGGGGCCCGGACCACCAGGGGCCCGGGGCCACCAGGGGCCCGGGGCCACCAGGGGCCCGGACCACCATGGGCCCGGACCACCAGGGGCCCGGGGCCACCAGGGGCCCGGACCACCAGGGGCCCCAAAAGATTCTGGGTCCGTCTTCAATGCATTTCGCAACATCTCACTAATTTCAGTTGAAATGTGCAGGTGGACCCAGACACCCCGACCTGCCGGAGGTTTTATATTGATTTATGATGATTTATGTTGACACAGAGGCCGCAACCACAATTATTAAACTGCCACCTATTGTATGTTTATGATCAATGCATTTAATGAATATCATCCAACTAAGAATTTCTCCTTTACGGTCCCATATCCTCACTGTCCAGTGTTTTATTTTGTGTCTTTCTGTCCATTCAAAGCTGTGTGTGTGGTGTCATGAACCAAAAACACTCTCAATCCATTTCTCCACGTTCATTTTCCAGCATCTCTCTGAGCCTTACCAAGAACAGGCCGTTTCTGTCGCCGTGTCTTTAAGGCTCATTAATATTAACGACCCTCCGTTCCGATCGGCTAACCGTTTCGAGAGCGAAACGTGAGACGCCGCGGCCCGGCGGCTACAGGTAGGGAAAACTCTCCGGTAATAAACGATGACGACCGCTCGACCGCTTTGAATAAAACACTTTGTTAGTCTATTATTTCTTACAGAAATGATAATGAGCGAACCTTTGTGACGCCACAAAGTTACGGAAGTCCAAACGGCTCGTTTAGAGGCTCGCTTTTCTAATATGGATTGTGTGGATTTAGTTTTGATATTTCACCATGTTTAGATAGACATCCAACTCCTTTATCATCACAGAGGAGAGGGAGTCCTGCTTTACACCATGTGGGACTTTAAAGCTACAATCCAAATGTGAACTCAGGCTGACTTGTTCCTGGACAGGCTGAACAGATGAAGTGAGTTTCTTCCTCCATCGTCTCCTGAAGGTTTTGAAGCTGCAGATTGTGTTTACGGTCGCCGCCATGTTGACATTTTTTGGAGGCGGAGCAGCCAAAGAGAGGCAGAGGGCGGAGCCAAGGCGGAGGGGGCGGAGTTTGGCCAGCAGAGCCGCAGCTCCGCCTGCTGTTGGCCCGTAATTGACGACCTGTCAATCACCGGGAAAACAACCCTGTGTTTTATCTGTTATATCTGTTAATGACAGTTATTTTGAAAATCTCAAGTGAAATTAGCTGCTGAGGCCAAAACCTCTGGTGGAGAAGAAGTTGGTTGTGGTCCGCTGACTTGATGGATTTGGAGGTTTGGACTCTTGGGTCGGACAAATGTTATCACTCTGCATGGAGGTTTGTAACAGCTAAAAATGTGTTTCTAACGTACACTGAAGCTGTAAAAGGTTTATGTTTGTCTTGTTTGTAAACAGGCTAGTGTCTTGACTTACGGTGTGTGTGTGTGTGTGTGTGTGTGTGTGTGTGTGTGTGTGGGAGATGCTCAACATGTTTCTGTTCTGCCTGTTTCTGATTAAATTCTGTGGGAATATTTTACAACCAACACACTGCCATGTTAGAGTTTATTTTTTATTACTTTCAGTCTAATTAATATATAAATATTTCTACCTAATATTTCTATAGTGTCATCATCGTGGCATATTGTGGTGGTGTTTATTTGGTGTTTATTTGGTGTTTATTTGTCCTGTGTTCTCAGCCATGTTAGTCATCATCACAGATCAGATCTTAATTGTTTTCCATGAGTCTCCTTCATGGGAACATTGAAGAGAGGCAGGTTGGTGGAATATGGAGTCGGAAGCGACCGGTTCATTCAGGGTTCTCTATTATCAACCAATCAAAACGTCCTCAGTGAAGCGCCGGTTGCGTCCGTCATTACCCAGAATCCTCCTTCATCCCGCAAATCCGTAGTGGATTCTGTGAAGCGACGCGGTGACGACACTCAGCACTTTCACCAAATCAAATCAGACCTGCAGTCTGTCTCTCAGCTGCTGTCTAACCTGAAACCTGCAGTCAGACAAACATCCAGAGCAGATTAAAACTCATCATCAGACTTAAAAGCATCTCCAGCAGATTGTCGTGGACAGGAAATTGTTCTGAGTGGCCGCCGCTCTGTGAGTGTTTCTGCAGATTAAAACACACATGGAGACATGATGACAGTGTTCCTGCTGCTAATTATGATGGGGGGGGGGGGGTCACCTCGCCTCAGATGTGGATTTCATGCTGATTAAGCAGCATGGTGCGATTGCTGTAGATGTTTTACACATTTTATTGATGCTCATTTGTTTGTTTTACTTGGACAGGACTGTTCAGTTGTTGTCCTTCACAGTAAAGTGCAAAACAACCTACAGACAACAGCTGCTGATCTGATCTGATCTGTCTGCAGGGCGGCTCCCTCTGACACACCGTCGCTCCACACTGAGCAGCAGAGAACAAAGGTTTTCAAAATGTATTTCATTGATTTTGAAATTCTGTTTGTTCAATAATATATATATTAATTTATTCTGCTCCAGCTCCATCACTTCTCTGTCCAGCTGCTCCATTAAAACAAGCAGCTTTCACAGACCATGTTCTCCAGCCGCTCGTGTGTCATGTTCAAACTTCTGACACTGATGCTTCTTTTCCTCAATCTTCCACTTCCCCGGTCATTTCTACGAAGAAACAATGAGTCATCACTTCCTGTGTGAAGGCCTGCAGGCTCTGACCTCTCACCTCCCAGCTGCATGACGACCATGCCTCATGTCGCTCTACTGATGCTGATGTGGGAAAAAGTAATAAAGTGATGAAATAAATAATACAAATATTTTAGAAACAATAAAATGTTTAGAAATGATATTAAAATGTACACACCCACACACACACAGACACACACACACACACACACACACACACACACACACACACACACACACAAGTATGCGCGCGCACCCCCCCCCCCCCCCCCCCCCTCCCTGTGTCAGGTGATGAGTCACGTGGTCAGTCAGCTGCTCAGTCAGTCAGTCGGTCGGTCGTCCCGCAGACAGGATGCCTTTCTCCGAGCTTTATTTTAATGTCGATAACGGCTATCTGGAAGGCCTGGTGAGGGGCTTCAAGGCCGGGATCCTGTCCCAGGGAGACTACCTGAACCTGGTGCAGTGCGAGACTCTGGAAGGTCAGTTTAGAGCTTTAAACAGAAGCTAGCGGCTAACGGCAGCTAGCCGTCAGGCTAACTGCGCTAGCTGTCATTTAGCTACTAAGCGAGTTAGCTCGCTTTACATTAATATTCTCGTTATTTTCAATATTTTCACCACCGCTGTCATTTTGTCTCGTGCTCACAGTTATTTTATACTGTTTAAAAGAGTGTCACAGTGTTCATTTTGACACGTTAGCTCGACATGGGTTTTTTTTCATCACTCAATGCTAGCTAGCTAGCTAGCTAACATAGCTACATAACGTTAACGCTAACCCAAGCCGACATCTGACCGAGCGTGACGTCGTTTGATGGATCAATAACGGCTTTTTAGGGGAAGTAACGTTACAGTCGGTAGGGATTTTATTATGGAGACATTGAACCTTTGGCAAACGTTAAGCTGTCAGCTGCTGACTGACTCTCCCTCTCTGTAACTACCGACCAGCTTTCTGTCTGTAACTCTTCTGTTAAAGCCGTTTAGCGCTGCCTTCCTCTCCAGTAAACTGTGTGATATTTGAGGTTTTATTGGAATAAGCACTTCCTGGTGTGAGCAGAAAGGAGAAGTGAATCCTATCCACATGATGTGAAGTCTGTAGTCGTGTTCCAGTCAGCAGTGTGTTGATGAGCAGAGTCATGAAGTCACTGAGTGTCCTGCAGTTTAATCTTTAGTCCTGTCCCGTATAACCCAGAAGGACCTGGTGTCTGTCTGTCCCCCCTCAGACCTGAAGCTGCACCTGCAGAGTACGGACTATGGCAGCTTCCTGGCCAATGAGGCGTCTCCGCTCACCGTGTCCGTCATCGACGACAAGCTGAAGGAGAAGATGGTGGTGGAGTTTCGCCACATGAGGAACCAATCCTACGAGCCGCTGGCCAGCTTCATGGACTTCATCACGTAAGACGCTCTGTCACCTGAACGCTCTGTTACCATGGTTACCAGGGCAGTAAGACAATATGTCACCAGGATGCTCTGGTCACCTGGATGCTCTGTTACCATGGTTACCAGGGCAGTAAGACAATATGTCACCAGGACGCTCTGGTCACCTGGATGCTCTGTTACCATGGTTACCAGGGCAGTAAGACAATATGTCACAAAGACGCTCTGTCACCTGGACGCTCTGTTACCATGGTTACCAGGGCAGTAAGACAATATGTCACCTGGACGCTCTGTCACCTGGACGCTCTGTTACCATGGTTACCAGGGCAGTAAGACAATATGTCACCAGGATGCTCTGGTCACCTGGACGCTCTGTTACCATGGTTACCAGGGCAGTAAGACAATATGTCACCAGGATGCTCTGGTCACCTGGATGCTCTGTTACCATGGTTACCAGGGCAGTAAGACAATATGTCACCAGGATGCTCTGGTCACCTGGATGCTCTGTTACCATGGTTACCAGGGCAGTAGGACGCTCTGTTCTGCAGGAAACTGACTGTCACTGTCTGTAAACCTACACTTTCAGTATTTTACCTGCCGACTGGTTTTACAGAAACAATATGCCAGAGAGCTAGAGATGAAACGATTCGGTGATTAATTGATTAGTTGTTAATCAAGTAAAAATACATTTGCGGGTTCCAGCTTCACAAAAGCAGCAAAGATTTGCTGCTTTTCTCTGTTTCATCTCTTTATTAAATGAAGACTTTGTGTTTCTGTCTGCTGGTCAGACTGAGGAAGAAACCTGAAGAATCACATTGGACTCTGAACTGAGATGGGCATTTGTCATTATTTTGACATTTTAGAGACTAAATGATTAATCAAAATTGATAATGAAAATAATAGTTAGCGGAATCCCCTCAGAGAATAATGAGTACTGACCGCAGGTGATGGTTTGATCAGGTACAGCTACATGATCGATAACGTCATCCTGCTGATCACCGGCACGCTGCACCAGCGGGCGATCTCCGAGCTGGTGCCCAAGTGCCACCCGCTGGGCAGCTTCGAGCAGATGGAGGCCGTCAACATCGCCCAGACTCCGGCCGAGCTCTACAACGCCATCCTGGTCGACACGCCGCTCGGTGAGACACACACACACACACACACACACACACACACACACACACTGAACTCTTATCAGCAGAATCCTTGAGATATGGGTGTAGAACGAGATCTGATCACATGTTAAACAGTCGATTGGATGGTCATCGCATTGAACTGCATTGTAAGAAAGTGCAAAAAAACAAAATATTTTAATTAGTTGTTGCTTTTATCATTAAATTAGACAACAGAAGTATCACAACAGCTCAATGTCGTTAGTGAAAACGCATTGAATGCTTATATTGAATTATTGCCCAGCTGTGATATAACTGTACAAAATAATTAAAACTCTGCTGCACAAACATGACAGACAGAGCAAGGTAGTGAAAGTGACACACACACACACACACACACACACACACAGTTGAACTGACTTGTGCTTGATGCTGCTCACTTAAATCTGCAAAACATCTTGAAGAACTTTATTCTGATCCAGATCCAGAGGAGATTTAAAACCTAAATCATGAGAACTGAATATTATCGGACCTGTGATTGATATTGGAAGACTTTGTTGTAGTTTCCCGGCTGAACAGAAGACGGCGCCAACATATTCTTTCTGTCCGTACGTTTATTCTGTGGGTTTGATGTTAAATCCTCCCTCTCCTTCCAGCTGCCTTCTTCCAGGACTGTATATCAGAGCAGGACCTGGACGAGATGAACATCGAGATAATCCGTAACACACTCTACAAGGTACCGTAGAGGCAGGAGGGGATGTTTACTTCATTTATATGATGGATGAACAGGAAGCGTCGGGGTAGAAAGTCACTGATGTTATCAGGGTTTGTGTGTGGTTCGGTTCTTTGGGAGTTTTGTATCTCGGAGCAGAGGCGTGACAGGAAGTCCAGCTGGCAGAAGGCATCAGAACAGGAAGGGTTTTATCCACCGGCCACAGTGGGCCGGTGCTTCCCAGAATTCATCAGTCATGAGCAATACTTTACCAGCTAACTAGACTAGCGGAGCCTCCGAACCTGACGAAGTTTAGCAGCAAGTGACTGGAGATGAAGGATTTACTGAAGGTTCCTCAGTACAGAATCACCATGTGAATCAGACCAGCGGTCTCAGTCTGGATCAGTTTCTCTCAGCTGTCTGACAGACTGAAGCAGGAAGCAGTGAACTGAGTGAAGGACAGAAACCACAGAAGAAGAAAACAGGTTTCATCTGTTTTGTTTCTGTTTCCTTCTCAGGCTTATCTGGAGGCTTTCTACAAGTTCTGCTCCAACCTGGGAGGAACCACCGCCGACACCATGTGTCCCATCCTGGAGGTGAGGGGGGGGGGGGGGGGGGGGGGGGGGGGGGTTCTGGTTTCCCAGAATCCCCCAACAGATCTTTCAGTTTTCACTAGCTCACTGTTGAAGAAGTTAATGACAAGTCGACATTTCTAAGATGATCAGTGTTATTTTCCTGCAGCTGTTGCCTCTTGTATCAACATCTTCACTTTCACACTCCAGTCGTAATGCTTCAGTGATGTCGATATTATAATAACAATAATAATAATAATAATAATACATGATATAATATGAGTTGATAATTCTGGAAGATAAAGTCTTAGTTTACCAGTATAGGTTATTCATTGTTTAGTCTCTGTGACACAAAGTGAATCCATTTAAAATCTCTGCCTGGCTCGTATTCCCTCTCATGACCTTTGACCTCGTCCCTGTCGTCAGTCTGACTCCTCCTCTCTGTGCGTCTCCTCAGTTCGAGGCGGACCGGCGAGCGTTCATCATCACCATCAACTCGTTCGGGACGGAGCTGTCGAAGGAGGACCGGGCCAAGCTGTTCCCGCACTGCGGCAAGCTTTACCCAGAAGGCCTCGCTCAGCTCGCCCGCGCCGACGACTACGAGCAGGTCAAGGCCGTCGCCGACTACTATCCTGTAAGTCTGAACGCCGGGGGGGGGCGGGGGGCGGGGGGCGGGGGGGGGGATGACATCACCACATTGCAATTGAATGCCATTAAACGGACAGCAGACAGTAAAGTGACTGATGAGGGAAAAACCTCCCGTCTGTCTTCAGGAGTACAAGCTGCTGTTTGAAGGAGCCGGCAGCAATCCAGGAGACAAAACACTGGAGGACCGCTTCTTCGAGCACGAGGTGACACACACACACACACACACATGCACACACACACACACACGCACACGCACACGCACACACACACACACACACACACATGCACACACACACACACACTTACTTCAGTCTCTGAACTCTTTCTGTTTCTATCGACCTGATCTGGTTTTTGGTTTGCTAATCTGAGTCTGCTGCTGTTTACTGACATGCTAACCCCCCCCCCCCCCCCCCCCCCCCCCTCTCTCCCTCCCCCCCCCCCCCAGGTGAAGCTGAACAAGCTGGCCTTCCTGAACCAGTTCCACTTCAGTGTGTTTTATGCCTATGTGAAGCTGAAGGAGCAGGAGTGCAGGAACATCGTCTGGATCGCAGAGTGCATCGCCCAGCGGCACCGCGCCAAGATCGACAACTACATCCCCATCTTCTGATCGCTCCTCCTCTTCATCCTCCTCTTCCTCTCCTCATCCCCATCTTCTGATCGCTCCTCCTCTTCATCCTCCTCTTCCTCTCCTCATTCCCATCTTCTGAGAACAACTCTTCCTCCCCCCCTCAGTAGACACACGGAGCCTCAGCTCGGTGTTAAATTCCCTCCATTCTTCTTCTGTAGGTGTGAATTGGTTTTCTCTTTGGTTTGTTGTAATGTGAGATCCATTCAGGCTGATTACTGCACTAGATCATAGTGAAAATATCGAATCATCTTTCACACAGTGATTCACAGACAATAAAACAATATAGATATAATAACTGAAGGCCAATAAGAGCAGGGAACATCAGGGAACATTAACGAACACTACAGAAACCTGGACCAACAGAGGTGGTGGGCGTTTGTTTTAATGTGTCGGAGTAGCAGATGGGTGGTGCTTAACGCTCCAGGACAGTTCAGATGATGTGAGGTAAAGCTGTCAATCGGAAGAGGAAACTAATTTGACTTTCAAATAGTTTCCTGTGGTTGTCTAAACGTTCTGGCGCTCAGCGTGTGTTTACTGCGACGCTCCGCCCAGCTGGCACACCGGCCGCGTAAAACAAACACACAGACGCTGGGTTTCCCCGAACCCGTCCTGAGGCGTTCGGTCCAGGTCTGTAACCAGCAGACGGTTTGTCATCATCCGGCTTCTGTCTGGTCAAACAGTGAAGTGTCTGATTAGTTTTGGGCGAAGACGGTTCATTTCCCTGCTGCTGACCTCACAGGCCGAGGGTCAGAGGTCAGAGGTCGGCATGAAAACATTCCTCTGCTCGGAGTCAGAATCCTGTTTATTTCTGTGTTGGTGTTGATTTGTCAGCATGTAGATCAGCTCAGTTCTGTGCTTTTCCCCAAAGTCAAGAAGTGAAATGTGTGAATTGAAGCAGATTTCTGTTTCAGGCCGCAGCGTCTGAACGTGAGCAGAATATATATTAACATATTAAAGACGTGTAATGTTTAAACTACAAAGTGATATATAGATATTTAAAGTTGACTGTATGATTTTTGTCTCCTCATGCTGTAAAAATTCATTTGTCTTATTTGTGAAACGTGTTGTAAATGTGACAAATAAACAGATTAAACTGTAAATTGACCGTCTGATAGATCTGATGCAGTCTACTGGTTTCTACTGGGAGCTGACCAGTACAACACAGTCTCTACTGGTTTCTACTGGGAGCTGACAGTACAACACAGTCTCTACTGGTTTCTACTGGGAGCTGACAGTACAACACAGTCTCTACTGGTTTCTACTGGGAGCTGACAGTACAACACAGTCTCTACTGGGAGCTGACAGTACAACACAGTCTCTACTGGTTTCTACTGGCAGCTGACCAGTACAACACAGTCTCTACTGGTTTCTACTGGCAGCTGACAGTACAACACAGTCTACTGGTTTCTACTGGGAGCTGACAGTACAACACAGTCTACTGGTTTCTACTGGGAGCTGACAGTACAACACAGTCTCTACTGGTTTCTACTGGCAGCTGACAGTACAACACAGTCTACTGGTTTCTACTGGGAGCTGACAGTACAACACAGTCTCTACTGGTTTCTACTGGGAGCTGACAGTACAACACAGTCTCTACTGGTGGGTCAGTTGGG
Organism: Centroberyx gerrardi; assembly: GCF_048128805.1. Lineage (NCBI taxonomy): Eukaryota > Metazoa > Chordata > Actinopteri > Beryciformes > Berycidae > Centroberyx > Centroberyx gerrardi. The sequence continues at coordinate 38,003,399 of NC_135997.1, forward strand.
GTTCGTTGCTCTAAAGTTACTCAAATGAAACGTAACGTTGCTGTAAGAATCCAGAGGTAATATTCTGGTCTGTCAGGAGTGGCTGAGGTGTCACCATGACTAAATATTAGGAATTAAAAGCAGAAAGATATCTGAGATGTTGAATATCAGATTTCTGCATAAAGCACTTTCCTGATTTGGAAGAACTGAATCAAAAGATGAGCTTTAAAAAGTGTTTCAACAAGTAAAGTGAATAAATGTCAGAGCAGAGTCAGACTGGCTGAGCTCAGTCGGTCTCTTCAGAGTTAATTGAGTGTAATCAGGCGTCCGGCTGCAGCTGCTGCAGAGCAGACAGAGGAACAAACCCAGGAAGCTCTGAAGCTGCAGAAATGTCTTTACAGTTTAAAGCCAGATGTCGCTTCTTGGAGCTTCACTGCTGCACCGGCCTGACGGACTGGGACATGGACGAGGAGATGAAGCTCACAACCACCACCGACCAGTTCCACCAGGGTGAGAGGAGGAGGAGGAGGAGGAAGAGCAGGAGGATCAGGGTTCAGGGTTCATCTTCACTGTGACCATGACACCAGTCGGTCTGTCTCTCAACACCTCACCTCACTCCGCTCTTTACTGACGTCAGACAAAAGCTCTTCCTTCTTAACACTAGAAAGGCAAAACTGTGGCTGATTGGCTGTCTGTATAGTCCAGTGTTGTTGAGGTAATGCAAAGATCCAGTGTCTAGCAGTAATATTGATTTTCATGTGATCGGTATCTATCATCACTCCTGACAGATGATAAACTGAATGATCAATACCTGGTCCAGTGGCACTATGCAAGAATCTCAAGAAGGAAAGACGAATACATCTGCCACAACCAGAAGCCAGGTGAGCAGAGGGGAAGGTCAAGTCTGAAGCTGCAATACAGTATAATACAATATAATATAATCTAATCCTGCCTGAGGGACCCTGACTAGCTGAATCACTAAGACTCATTTTTATACAGCGGCTTTTTTGAATGATTTATCTTAAATTGTCTTTATTCTTATTCATTTTTATCTTTCGCCTCTTTTGGTCCCTTCTGATTTATTTTTAGTCTGTGTGTTAGTTTTCTTCTGTTTTTTATGTGAAGCACTTTGTAAATGTTTAGGTGCTAAAGGAATAAAATTGTTATGCACATTTAAATGTCTAAACTTAAAGTTGCTCCATGTAAAATTTTTAACCATCAGTCTATGATTATTAAATGATTGTTTCTGCCTCGGTCTACTGACTGTAAACAGCTGATCGGTCTCCTCTCTCTCACTCCAGTAGTATTGTTAGTTCTAGTGTTTCTCCACATTAAGACTACATTTCCCATCAGCCCCGTTGCTTCCTGCCCCCCTCCCCCTCCCCCTCCCTGAAGAGGATCAACATGTTGGAAGTGATTTCTCCATCTTCCTTTCTCTCCTTCCACCATCTGCTGCCAGAAACTCTTTCAGCTTTATCTCCGTTTGCTCTGAAAGAACAGAACCTCTTCCTGTTTTGTTCGGTCTCTATATTAATGATTTATTGATGTTGAAATGATTCATGTAGCATCTTTAATATCTTTTCTCATCTGCTGTCACCATCAGACTCGTTCGTTCAGCCGAACCTGTGGCTGATGGTGAACCCGAACCTCGCCTGTCCGATCCAATATGGCAAAAAAGCAGCTAATCTGCAGACTGTCTGTAAAGCCGCTGTGGAAGTCCAGACGCCCCGGCTGCAGCCCGCAGAGCCCCGCCCCCCTCGCTCGGAGCCCCGCCCCCTCCGCTCTGAGCCCCGCCCATCCCGCTCTGAGCCCCGCCCACCCCGCTCTGAGCCACGCCCCCCTCGCTCTGAGCCCCGCATGTCGGCCATGTTGGCCCCCCATGCTGCCCCTGTCCAGGCTGAACAGCTGCTTTCTGCTTCCTCCTCCACTGAACACACGGTACAAACTGCACACATCACCAGCCATCACACTGTGTTCTGTTACTGTGTGTGTGTGTGTGTGTGTGTGTGTGTGTGTGTGTGTGTGTGTGACTGAGTGTGAAGTTGAGTAACCCAGTATAACCTCAGTCTTTCAATGCCAGTCACAGATTGTAGTTTTAGTTCTACAAACATTTCTCAGAGGCAGAACTGCTCTGGAGGCAGAAATAATCTGATTGGTTGAGTTAAACTTCAGTGGGCGGAGCCAAACAACCAGTTAGCCTGAAGCTCAGAGAGGAGGAAGCTAATATTATGAAGCCTAGCGCTCTGCTGCTAACTGAAAAAATACAATCTAGCCAAGTTATCTAGTTAGCTAGCTGACCTTCAAGTTCAAACTAGCCATACTAGCCTATAGCTAGCTAGGTAAGCTAGTTAGCTAGCTGACCTTCAACGTCATGATGAAAAGCCATATTTTATTATTTTATCTCTTTTATTTTCAGAGTTCCTTCTTTGCCGTTGTTGTGGTTGTTTGGCTCCGCCCATCAAGGTTTAATCAACCAATGAGATTATTTCTGCCTCCTGCTGTTCATTTTATTTTACAGCACTTTTGTAAGAAGAATGTTTGCAGGTAATTGGTAAATACATCTGGATTTACTTGATGTGCATTAATGATTAAAAGAAGAGAAATACAAACTCTGCAGATGAGATAAAAGACACGTTTATAAAATAATTTAATCCCAAAAGAGAAAAATCAGACGACAAACGATGAGACAAATGCAACAGAAATCAGTGTCTTCATTCACAGTGTGTCTGAATGTAACCTGCCAACCTTCATCATCAGTTCAGAGATGAAGACGGCGCATATCGACAAACCCAGAGCCGACGCAAGGGGCGGAGCTCCAGAGCCAGGGTGAGGAAGCTCCACCCACCGGTCACATGACACCCTGGAAACATCAGGGCTCCGCACAGGAAAACATTTCCCCAAAGCTTTCCTTTAAGACCTCTTACATGTCAGAGGCTCCTGAAGTTCTGTCAGGTTCATCAACCTTTTTACAAAGGGGTTCCTCAAGGAACCTTCTGGGGTTCCTGCTGGTCGCCATCTGAAGAACCTGTAAAGGTTCCTCCTAAAGGGTTTTGGCCCCTCCCTTGAAAGCTCTTAGAGAGATATTTGATATGAAATTTAATCAGAGTATAGCAGTATTTCAGCAGCGCCCCTGGATTTCTTCCTGTAGGAAACTCCAAACTTGAATCTTTTTTTTTATGAACTAATCACATTTTGCATGCAAAACCTATATCTGGATATCGGCTTTGAAATGTTGAAATTGAAATGAAAACTGAAAGTGCAAAATCTCATGTACCAGTACCTCACAAGCTCACTTTAGGCGGCATTTGAATAAAAGTCCTCGGTTCCTTTCCAGGACAGTACGACCCTGAAGCCGGGCGGCTGGCCTCGCCCGCCCGTCAACTACTGCATCCTGATCGCCATGGCGCTCAGCAGCAGCCACACAGGAAGTCTGAACGTCCAACAGATTTACAACTTCACCAGGTCGGTCCAGACACACTCGGCATGGCAGGATGGGGTCGGGCGATAGAGTCCCGTCCCAGATGAGACTATATGACAAACATGAAATCTAGTTGTTAACTGACTTCTGCCTAGTCCACGTATGACCTGACCCCCATTAAGACAATCTGATGTGTTTACTTGACGGTTTCAACACTCGGAGCGTCGCCTTAACCGGGTCCTCGCGCGTCACTTCTTGTCGTTTCCCAGAGAGCACTTCCCCTTCTTCCAGACGGCGCCGGACGGCTGGAAGAACACGATCCGCCACAACCTGTGCTTCAGCAACAGCTTCCGCAAGACTCCCCACCAGCTGTGCAGGGAAGGCAAGAGGAAGTCGTGTCTGTGGCACCTGACGCTGGACGGCCGGCGCCGGCTGAGGGACGAGATCCGCACTTTGACCGGAGAGTCGTTCAAAGAGCTGAAGAGGAGCATGTCCCGCCCGGGTGAGGGGGGGGCATGGTAAAGAAATATTCCACCGAGTTTTAACATGGGGGTTATTCGGTTCTCGTCCGCCATGAAAGCCAGAATATAAACTCCTCAGCGAGATCAGATGCAGCTGGATGAGTTTGTAGCGTTTGAATGAGCCACGAAAATATAATGAAAACTGCCACTGAACACGTTGGTGAACAGATTCAACAACCGATCCTGCTGCTGTGATTTTCAGCTGGCTGTTGCTCATATATTTTTGGAACGTCATTCCGCCAAATAGCATTTTTATTGATAGACGGGAACATAGCGGAGGGATACGTGCATCCTGTTCGTCAGCTGGAAATCACAGCAGCAGATCTGATGTTGAATCTGTTCACCAACGTGTTCAGTGGCAGTTTCCATTCAAATGAAGGGAAGAAAAAATCTGAACGCTACAAACTAGTCCAGCTGCATCTGATCCTGGTCAGTAGATTATATTCTGTGCTGAATAATCCCATGTTGAAACTAAGTGGAGTATTGCTTTAAAATGCAAACATCTGTGGAGACACGACCAGAAACAGGAAGAAGTTGACATAGAAATTGCTAAATAACCAAACTGTTTTAGTTGCCTAAACCTTAACCAATTTTGTTTTATTTGCCCAAACCTAACCATTAGCTAACCTTTTCATGTGACAAATGTGCACAGTTTGTCCACTTCCTGCCACTGTCACATGATTCAGTTTGTGGCAGAGGAACATGAGTTTGTGCTCATTTCATTAAATGTTGAGAGATGTTATGAGCATGCTGAACCATGACGAGCTCACGACCGCTTTGATCTGCATGATGATGCAACTCGCTTCAGACCAGACACGAGAGAAACTAAAAACCGTTTGTCTCAACAACTTTGTTTTTAAAACGAGTCACGATGAAACAGAAGGATTTCACTTAAAAGGAGATGAATCTGAATATTCAGTCAAATGGTTTGCTGGGTGAGTGTGAGGGAACATATTGATTACTAACGGCTGTCTTCTCTCTTTCAGATATGATTCAGACTTTGTTTGCACTATAATTGAAGTGAAAGGTACTGAGACCCGAGTTCACCACAGCGAGTCGAAGGAAAGCATCAAGGCAGAATTCACAATGAAAACTCATGTAGAGAATGTCTTTTCCTTAAAGCTATTTTTTATTTATTAATTTATTTTGTAATGTGATGAATTTTGTTTAAATTCTTGTACATATTTGGAGATTCAAAAAGACTTTTGATTTTGATTTACTTATTAAAAAATAAAAGTGCAATCAGTTAAAGTATTGGCACAATCTCTGGTGTCGTCAGTTTGAAAAATGTCTTTAAAAAGTTATTCTTGTTTCACGTCTTAAAACATCTTTCACTCTGAGTTCAGGATCAAACAGATCAGTCCTGATGTCCAGTTTGTTCTCTTTACTGCATGCTGGGGAATTTTCTGAAAATATGTTTTTAAAGCTGATACTGTTGTAAGCTAAAGCAGGTCAAGTGGATCGTCCCACAGCCAAAAGGTCGCAGGTTTGATTCCTGTGGCAGCAGCGTCTTGTCAAAGTGTCTCTGAGGAAACATCAAACCTCTGCCTGCTCACATGTCACATGTCACATGTCACATGTCACACGCCTCACACGGGAATACAGGGAAGGAACAACTGTAACTAAGGTGCTTATTAGCTATTTATAGAATACTCTTAGTTAATGGGTTAAATGTTACTTTGAACCATGTAATCTGACTGTTCAGGAGTATTGTGTGCATGAGGTCAACAGTACAAAAAGCTTCAATTCCTAGATGACCAAAAATTACAAGCAACCAATAGTGAGGAGGTCAAAGGTCACAGAGCCCTGACAGTGTGGCTGTGACCCCGGAGTGATGAAGGAGAGAACGGAGGAACAGAGCCGAAGAGAGGAAGGAGGATGTTTTCATCTCATTGGAGCAGCAGAGGAGGAAGGCAAGGCAGCTTTATTTGTATATAGCACATTTCATACACTGAGGCAATTCAAAGTGCTTTACAGAGTAATAAAAAATATAGTAAAGGTAAAAAATTTACAATTAAAAAGTGCAAAAGTACGGAAGAAGGAGGAAGAAGAGAGCGAGGCGAGGAACAGATGACTGACTCGAACACGCCAGTGAAAGTTGCGGCCTGCATCATTTAGTGAAGTCAGGACCTAAATATCTTTCCATTTCCAAAGCTGTGTTATGATACATGATACATGATGCTGAAGTCAAATGGTCGCTGTTGAAGTAAAACCAGTAGACCGTGGTTGTACTGCAGCTCTCGGTGTGAATGTGTGTGTGAATGTGAAAGCAGGATGTTACTGAAAAAGAGCACAGAGCTCAGTAAATCCTCCCTGGATAAATAAATAAGTTCACCAGACTGTTCACCAGAGAGAGAGGGCTTTAAAGTTCACCATGCAGTGTTTTTAAGAATAGACAAGAATACAGGTTTACTGTCCTGGGGCCGGAGCCGGGTCGTAGTCTCTCTAATGCCCTCGATGAAGCTCATGGCTACTAGTTATATTTCAGTGTGCAACAGCATGTGTTAAACCCAGCAGCACTGCAGCGTCAGCAGAGCATCGCAGCGGAGGGACAGCTAACACAAGGAGGCAAGTACTGGACTTTTGGACCTTCAGTGAACAGTCCGGGTTCACAGGAGAGACAGAAGAGGCCAGCGGACCGGTCAGTCGGACCCGTCTGTCTGTTGCTGTCTGTGATTTGCCTGCCTGCCTCTCTCTCGCTCTGTCAAGGAAAATCTGTCCATATTGTTGCATGTCTGTAGGTAAATGTCCCCCCATCTGCCAGTCAAATGGCTTCAGGAGACGCAGTGACAGCGAGGTGAGAGTTGACTTAGCTGTGTCTGCCAGTCAAATGACTCTTCTGAATATTTGACTCGAGGCGGTCAGCTGATCGACTCATAAAGTGATGAGCAGCTCCGGGTGTTTCTGACTGAGCAGCAGACAGACAGCAGCAGCAGCAGCGACCGAACGCAACGCAACAGGCAACAACGACCGAACGCAACGCAACAACGACCGAACGCAACGCAACAGGCAACAACGACCGAACGCAACGCAACAGGCAACAACGACCGAACGCAACGCAACAGGCAACAACGACCGAACGCAACGCAACAGGCAACAACGACCGAACACAACGCAACAACGACCGAACGCAACAGGCAACAACGACCGAACGCAACGCAACAACGACCGAACGCAACGCAACAGGCAACAACGACCGAACGCAACGCAACAACGACCGAACGCAACGCAACAACGACCGAACGCAACGCAACAACGACCGAACGCAACGCAACAGGCAACAACGACCGAACGCAACGCAACAGGCAACAACGACCGAACGCAACGCAACAGGCAACAACGACCGAACGCAACGCAACAACGACCGAACGCAACGCAACAGACAACAACACTGATTGAACGCAACGCAACAGGCAACACCGACTGAACGCAACGCAACAGGCAACACCGACTGAACGCAACGCAACGCAACAGGCAACACTGACTGAACGCAACGCAACAGGCAACACCGACTGAACGCAACGCAACGCAACAGGCAACACCGACTGAACGCAACGCAACAGGCAACACCGACTGAACGCAACGCAACGCAACAGGCAACACCGACTGAACGCAACGCAACAGGCAACACCGACTGAACGCAACGCAACGCAACAGGCAACACTGACTGAACGCAACGCAACAGGTAACACCGACTGAACGCAACGCAACGCAACAGGCAACACTGACTGAACGCCACGCAACGCAACAGGCAACACCGACTGAACGCAACGCAACGCAACGCAACGCAACAGGCAACACCGACTGAACGCAACGCAACGCAACGCAACGCAACAGGCAACACCGACTGAACGCAACGCAACAGGCAACACCGACTGAACGCAACGCAACAGGCAACAACACCGTCTGCATGCAATGCAACAACGAGCAAATGCAACGCAACAACACTGACTGAACGCAACGTAACAGGTAACAACACAGAATGAGCACAAGTCAATGCAACAGGCAACAACACTGACTGAACACAATGCAATATGCAATATAATAACACTGAACAGGACACAACATGCAACTGAACACAGTGCCACACAACACAACAGGCAACAACTGACTGAACACGACACGATGTGAACACAACAAGACAACTCAGTACAATATGATTCTGTCTTTGGCACAACAGAGTTCTGATGATGATGATGAAGAGCAGCCTCCTCCTCCTCCTCCTCAGCACGGGTTCTGTCCTGGGATCAGTCGTGTGGAGGAGACTGTCCTACCACCACACTGCTTTATCCTGGCAGGACGCCCAGAACTACTGCAGAAGGTAGAGTTCACTCTTTATTCACATTATCAGATCAGCTGTCGCTCCACAAAATCCAACATACACAAATACAAAGTAGAAATAATATTGTAATAGTGGATTACATTACATTATGTACAGATAATATTTAAATTATAAGAAAAGAATAAACGTGGGGAAAAAACATACCATCAAATACAAAATGTTGTATTTTAGAGCAAAATTATGAATAAACTGTACAGTACATAATGGAAGATTTCTCCATGCACACATACTGTACATTTCTGTACAAGACATTGTATTTGTTCTGGGTCATAGTGCTGAAATTAGGTGTCGATCTTTGTTGTTTTCTCCTGTTTTTCATTCTCATGTGTGAACTCTACTGTGGAGGAAACTGTTCAGTTCAGTACACACTCCTGCATCACCTGCATCACCTGCAGAACGGCCTGTCTGTATTACTGCTGTGATAAAACACACTCCGGATCACACCGGATCACACCGGATCACACCGGATCACACCGGATCACACCGGATCACACTGGATCTGGCTTGTTTTCCCCTTGTTTGATTGCCGTTTTCTTCATGCTGCCAATCAATCTACATCTCTCAACAATTTCAAATCAAGACTTGTTCTCCCTCAGTAACTCAACACACAAACTATCTCCTGCCCCCTTTCTCTGTTTAAACACACACACACACACACACACACACACAGTGTGGGCATCAGGAGCTAGGTCAGTCAGTCATCAGACACTTAACTCCAACACCAAGCGTCTCTCACCTCGTATTGAGCGGTGTTTGCTCTCCCGGTGTTACAGTCTCATTAATGTGTGTAAGCTTTGCCAATACAGTTTCTATTTTATCTAAAGCTACACTGAGCTATAAAACAGTTTTGTGTAACAGATGTGGACTTTGTTAACCAGCTAACCAGTGGAGAGTGGATCTGTTCCTTCTGACAGGACAGTCCTCCTGGTTATTAGGAGACTGTAGGAACTTCAACTGCAGCAACAGCTGATGCTGCACAGCCAGCTAGGCAGTCCCTCCAGGAAACTGCGATTTTGCGATCGCAGTAATTAACGCAAATTCAAGAAATCTCCGCAATATTTGCGAGAGCTTGTAGTTTTGCAAAATTGCCGCAACTTTTCTGCATGAAACGGCCAAATCAACAGACCGCTTGTGATTTGGACCAATTGTTGCATTTCGTGTCGTAGTAACTTACGCCATCGCGGCGCGCGTTCAGGTGGAAGATGAACAAAACTCACCTGCCAACAAACATTACTGCCATAGACCGTGCAAAACAAAACAAAAGCAGCAAGAATCGAGGTGAGCGCAAAATTCAAGCTCTTGGAAGAGTTAATAGCTGAGAGTGGGAGAGAATAGGGGGAGGCTGTGTGTGTGTGTGTGTGTGTGAGTGAGAGAGAGAGAGAGAGAGAGAGAGAAAAAATCAAATTTTTTTCCTTTGCTTGCAAATTTTTCCAATTCCTGCAATTTTACCGCAAAAACAGCACATAAAACCTCACAAATTGTATCGCAATTTTTGAGAAAAGCCGCTGCAAAATCAAGCATTTTTGGCCGCAATAATCACAAAAAAACTCTGCGAAATCCTGGTGGGACTGACTAGGTACTATAGGACAGGATCTGGATTCTTCTGTGTTTTCATCATTGTGTTTTTTAAATCACTTCACTTCTGATTTTCTAATCTATGCTCAAACAGTTCCAGCAGCTACATTGACTTGGCGCTCATCCGTCAGCAGTCGGAGGTGGACGCCGTGGACCTGACGACGTACGTGGCGTGGACCGGCCTGCGCCGAAACCCGGCCGGCAGCGACGGCTGGCTGTATTCTGACGGAACGACGTATCCGTACCGGCCGTGGGCGAGCAACGAGCCGCACAGCAGCGAGGACTGCGCCTTGGCTTTATACCCGACCGCACGGTACCTACTGCATGAGGCCGAATACACCGTTTACTCACAAATACAGTCAACTGCAACACCTTGGAATATAGACAAATCAAATGTATTGATCACCTTCTTTGTAACGTTGTTCATGTTTCTGTTGAAAGGTTTGCCGGCAGCTATTGTGAGAGGCTTTCCTTCTTCTTCTGTCACGTGCCCAAACCAGCACAGCATGATTTCCACTACCATTTTATCCCGCAGTCAAAGACGTGGCTGGAGGCCCAGGACTACTGCAGGACACACTACTCTGATCTGGCAACCATCCCCCAAAACAATGCTCTAAGCTCCATTCTCATTCAGAGGGACTTCCCAGTCTGGACTGGACTGCACAGAGACGGTGAGGACTGGTATAGGGTTTCCTATCATTATTATTATTATTATTATTATTATTATTATGTAGTCAGTCCAGTAACTCAGACATACATTGGTACTTTTTCCCACGGCGCAGCCGAGGGTCATCACGAGGCAAATTCAGGTCGGTCAGTCAGTCAGGTAACGCTTAGTGAGATGATGTGCTTCATCAGATGGCCTCTAGAGGGCGTCTTTGACTGTGAGATGCAGTGTTTCCCAAACAGAGGCACAAAGTCAAGTTGGTCAACGTCTAGCGCATCACATCATGTCTGTCATGCAGAAGCAGACAGCAGACCAGCAGCACTGAACTCAATCCACAGAGAAAACAAAAGTGAAACTTAACATTCCACAATTTGCTCCAAACTCTCCTGTGTTAGTAACAGGAAGTAACAGTAACTCGCCTTCTGCTGCCCTACAGACTTTAACGGTAGGTAATGTTATTGCTTTGTGGTATTTAAGTAACGTTATGGAATTAGGTAATTGAACCGTGTCGCAGTGATTCAGTGTATACTGAACACATGCGCTGTGGGTCTGTGCAGGATCTGTGCTTGTTTTCTAATTTGGGCACATAGTCCTTGTAACCTGGACAAAAGAATAGTCCTGATTGGCCCATAGGGGGTGCTCAGCCCCGCTGTGCTGGTGGTCGTAGAGATAAGACACTTGGTACAGAAATGTTTATAGCAAGTGGAAAAAGGAAATATGGGATGCAAAGTGTTTATTGGTATGGGTTGTTACTGGTTCATTGCCAGGTTGCACTGCTCAGTACTATAGTGACTTATTGAAGAAAATTAAGAAAAAATAATTACGGCCAAACAAGTTTTAAAAAGTTGAAATTTGACTGAAATAAGTGCTTGTTCTAACAAGAAGTGGATATTTGCCAGTGAGATAAACAAAACCAAACTGCCAACATTTGGGCTGCAGTTTAATGACGTTTTCTCTATAGAGAGAAAGGGAGAATGGTGTGAATGAAGGGCGAGAAGGAGCCAGATTACACTTTCACAGCACTGGAACCGCCTTTCTACAGGATTAAATCACTTTCTGGTTTGTGCTGCTCTTTGTTAGTGATCCTCTACCTACATTCTGCTTCTGACACTATCAATTGTACCATCTTGACAGGAAATAGGTTGGTTTATCTGGTTCTCCTCATATCTGTTGGACACAGTTTACTGTTTGGATCTGGGACCATGTTTCCTTTTTTCTGCACTGACCTGCGGGTTCCTCAGGGTCCAATGGGGCCAGTTTATTCTCTTTATATATGCTTCCCTTATATATCATCTGCAGCTTTGGCTGCATTTCTTATCATTGTTATGCTGATGACACTCTGCTTCATTTGTCTGTCAAACTTGATGAAATGAAGTATTCTCTTGGCACAACTGCCTGTCCGCCATTAAAGACTGGATCGCCCACAGTTTCCTAGTTGACCTCTAGTAAACTGAGGTTCTTCTTACAGGCCGGATCCCCAGACAGACTGCCTGGATGTTGCCTCGGTCTCCTTGGCTCCAACATTAAGTAACCTGCTAAAACCTCCGGTGAATTCTGTGATCAAGTCCAGTTTTTTCAGTTAAGAAATATGTTAAAGTCCGGTCAGCTGTGTCTTTCCAAGACATGGAAAAACTATTTCATGCCTTTATATTCTCCTGGCTAGATTACTGCAACGCCTTATTTCCTCTTACCAAAACTTACCGTAGATGTCACATCAGCTCTGTTTCAGACGCTCTGCATTGGTTGTCTGTCAAATTCAGAATAGATTTACATGACCTGGCAGCTTCCTGTATCTGTGACCTGACTTCTTATTCTGTGACTCGGTGATGAGCTCCTCTGACCCGCGGCTTCTTGTCATCCCTCGTTCTAAACTAAAACGTAGAGGCATAATATATATATCCATAAACTCTTTAACAGCCTCCATCTGTCCGCTCAGCAGATTCTGTTGAGTTTTGAAAACTTTTCTGTTCACAGTGGCTTTTCTAATTTGAACATGATTATTTCTGTTTTTTTACGACTTTAATGACGCTGTCTTCCTTCTGGCATTTTTATTTTCAGTCTGGTAATTGCCTTGCAGTTGCTGTTTTGTACTGTGTTGAGCAATGTTTGCTGCCCTACTTTGATGTCTCTTTTGTGTAAAGCACTTTGTAACCTCAGTTTGAACAGTGCTATATCAATAATGTTTTACTTACTTATGATGCTGAACATGTAAGCGGTGATGTGTCTGTCCACAGGGGGGGAGTGGAAGTGGAGCACGGGGCTGTCGGACTACAGGAGGTGGGGGACGCTGCAGCCGGGCAGCGACGGCGACTGCGTCTCCATCAACTCTACAAGCAAACTGATGGCGACCCGAGACTGCTCCTCCCGCCTCCCCTTCTCCTGCTACAGCGACAACCTGCTGCTGGTGAAGGAGAACAAGACGTGGGAGGAGGCGCTGCGGCACTGCCGCGGCCTGGAGCCGCTGGTGCACTACAATCCGCTTCACTACCGCAACTACCGCTACGACCTGGTGAGCGCGCAGCCGGGAGACGACCAGCTCTACCTGCTGGACAAGATGAGGGCGGCGGCCGCCGACGAGGTGAGAAATACAGACATGAGATCTGTGTTAAAGGTGCTGCGTGTCATTTTACCATCAATAAATCATTACCACATTCATGTAGAGACACTAGTATAATCAGGGTAAACGACCTCTACTCTGCATCCTCCATTGTTTCTCCACCTGGTGGATCTGGAGGGAAATCTGCTGGATCGCTTTACGGCACAAAACAGGAAGAGGTTCTTCTTCTGTTCTTCCAGAGCAGACGGAGCTAAAGCTGAAAGAGTTTCTGTCAGCAGATGGTGGAAGGAGGGAAAGGAAGATGGAGAAATCACTTCCAACATGTTGATCCTCTTCAGGGAGGGGGAGGGGGAGGGGGGCAGGAAGCAACGGGGCTGATGGGAAATGTAGTCTTAATGTGGAGAAACACTAGAACTAACAATACTACTGGAGTGAGCTAGAGGAGACCGATGGTCTGTTCAGGTTTTTTGGGTCTGGCCTCTCCTGCGTCTCTCTCCAGGTCCGCCTCCCTCGGCCTGCTGGGTCGGTCCCGGCCAGAAAAACGATTGATTGATATTTTTGTGTAATCTCTACATTTGCTCTGCACTGATGCTGCGGTGGTATCCACTGTACAAGTCCTGTATCCTGCATCTATCCTGCATTACTACTGTGTACAAAACCCCCCAATCAAGTCTCCTCAAGAACATTCCTCTGATGGTTGAAGCTACAACATGATGAAACTGCAGAAAGCATCAAAATATGGTGTTGATGTTTGGAATTAACAGAAGAAGAAGAACTGGGTAGTTAGCATGAGCAGCGATAGCCACCATGACTGAACAGACAGAGAAGAGAAACTCAAACTGCATCAACAGAAGGTCCAAGCTCCGCCCACACTGAATAATGAATAATAATGGGTCACAGATTCCCTCTAACTCATCTGACCTTGTGGCTGTGAAAGCTGAACAACATCCGGCGCCCCAAAGCAGAGCAGCCTGCTGCATTTTTCTGTTGTTGTTGCTAGGCAACCATGGAATCAGCTGACGGTCAGCTGTCAGTCACTCAGCCAGCTGTCATTTATTGCTCTGACCAGAGTAAGTTTAATGTGATTTAACATTATATTAATACAAATCCATGATAAAACTTTACCAGAAATGTGGAGTTCAGCTCTAGTTTCCCTCCGGTCTGTTTCCTGTTCAAATCGCTGACAGATCTGTGAAGCTCCTGGTGATCCGCATGTCACAGCACAAGCCCCGCCTCTCCTTTGATCTGATTGGACAGTAGAGAAAAAAAACACTATGACGTAGGCTGTTTCTGCTCTGAGTTTAACTTTTTTCACCTTGGGCCGTTCCAGCCGTTCTTCCAGAAACACGAGGCGCCTACGGTGGAAAAATGGTGACATCATCACCTGACACCAAAGATCAGCCAATAGCAGACGGTCATTTCAGCAGCACCTTTAGATGTCAGGATTTAGCACCTTTAGATTTACACAGATTGGGTTTGGGGCTTCGTTACTCTTTAAGTTTGTGTGGAGAAGCTGATTGGTCTGTTTCCCTGCCAGGTGTGGGCGGGGCTTCGCTTCCTGGCTGGTGATTGGCTGTGGGTGAACGGGGTGCAGCTGTCGTACCCGGACCTGCCCTCCTGCCCCGCCCCCGGCCAGCGCTGCGCCGCCCTGTTCAAGGGCACGACCGCGAGCCTGGAGGTCAGGAACTGCACGGAGAAAAGGCACTTCCTCTGCTACAGGAGGTGATGATGTCATCAACATTATCTGCATCAGAGCGGTTCTCATGTTCCCGACTTCTTTCTGCCGTTCTCGAGTTTTGTGTCACTGTTTGTCATTTTGTTGTTTTGATGTTCATTTCCCAGAGTTTCTTCATGTTTGGGGAATTATGTAAATAACCTAAAACTAAATAAAAACAACAACTAAGAAGCTACAAAAAGTGTCATGAACACACCTGAAGTGACCGCCGCATCACAAAATTCACTCAACACTTTTGAGCCACATGTCGGATCTCCAGATAATAAAGTCGACGACCTGACAGCCACGGTCCAGATTTACCGCAATTTGTCTGGCGGCCATCTTGGCGGGAAAGTTTCATTCAGCATCTACTCAGGCTTCAGTTACCATGGAAACATGTAGAGTGGATTTAGAGGTCAGCAGTGGGTTTGAAGTCCCACTGGTTCTTCACCTGGGATCAGCTGAACTGTTTCTGTTCAGCTGACCACAGTGAAGTTTTTGTGTTGTTTTGAGTTTGCACGATTCTTTTTTCCTGTTTCACATTCATACAAAACTCCAGCAGCAACCTGCTTCTGTCTGTCTGTCTGTCTGTCTGTCTGTCTGTGTCTGTCTGTCTGTCTGTGTCTGTCTGTCTGTGTCTGTCTGTCTGTCTGTGTCTGTCTGTCTGTCTGTCTGCTTCTGTCTGTCTGTCTGTCTGTCTGTCTGTCTGTCTGTCTGTGTCTGTCTGTCTGTCTGTGTCTGTCTGTCTGTCTGTCTGCTTCTGTCTGTCTGTCTGTCTGTGTCTGTCTGTCTGTCTGTCTGTGTCTGTCTGTCTGTGTCTGTCTGTCTGTCTGTCTGTGTCTGTCTGTCTGTGTCTGTCTGTCTGTCTGTGTCTGTCTGTCTGTCTGTCTGCTTCTGTCTGTCTGTCTGTCTGTGTCTGTCTGTCTGTCTGTCTGTGTCTGTCTGTCTGTGTCTGTCTGTCTGTCTGTCTGTGTCTGTCTGTCTGTGTCTGTCTGTCTGTGTCTGTCTCTGACAGAGGGACAGATGTTTTGTTCACATGGTACATGTTAGACCACAAGCCACCAGGACGCCCCCTCCCCAGGCCGTTTAACCCCAGGCCGGCTGGGCCAGCTGCCGGCTCACACTGGGCCGATCCTGATGTGGGCCCGGGTCTGAGATGGGTTAAATCATAGAACTGTACAACTTAGCCTGGAACTGACTGCTTTTTTGTAACTTGAATATTTCTGCAATGATAAAAATTATATAAAGATATCAATAAATGTTTTGCTTTAACTCATTCAGTGTGGTTTGTGATGCTCTATCCGTCCATCAGTTACCCCCCACCCCCAGCCAGACAAACAATACTAACCTAAGGTTGGATAGTATGAAAATTTGTATTCGAGGGCAAGTTTACTATTAAATCACAATGAGTCTCATGGGAACCTGCAGCTCTGCATGTCCTGCTGGTTAGAAAACATCCTACTGTAGCTGTGGAAGTCCTGATAAACTCACACTTGTGACTGTTAAATTAATATTAGATAGATAGATAGATAGATAGATAGATAGATAGATAGAGTACTTTATTTATCCCGAAGGGAAATTCCAGTGTTGCAGCAGCAATTTACATAAATGACAAAAGAACACACATAACTTATAAAAACACACACAGTGAGGTAGGTAAAAGTCAGAACACAGAATTACAAATATATATATATATATATATATAAAAGCGACTATAACTATAACTACTATTATATTTGTGGGGGAGGAGGAGTAGGATGAAATCCCTGACCTGGGCCTTTCATTAATGACATCATTTTGTATTGTAATATATAAGCATACACCCACATAACAGTTGAGTTAAAAATTGATGACTTTTTAGCTCCATTCTCCAAATCTGGCAGAATTGAAGAGTGGCTCCTACAGATTTCTAAAGAGTCTTAAGATGTCTTCTACCGGGTGGACATTTGCCGACAAACAAGTAAACGTTGAATCGCCAGATTTTTGAACGGAGTTCAGCGGGTTGACTTCTCCACACAACCAGAGCGGCGCGTGCCGGGCTGCAGGCCGGCGGGTTTACAGACGGTGCAACAGTTAAACAGTTAAACAGTTAAACAGTTAAACAGTTAAAAAGTTAAAAAGTTAAACAGTTAAACAGTTAAACAGTTAAACAGTTAAAAGGCTTTTCTCCGCGTGGCGGCGCCACCGCGCAGCTCCTCTGATCTGAAAACACTGAATCCAGCGGCTTGTTTCTTCATGTCCAGTCTGGTCACGTGACTTACTATCAGACGGGTTGGATTAACGAACGCACCCAATCTTTTCATTTGTCACGTGAAAAGATATGACGTCATCAGAAACCCGGAATATGCTGAGAATAAGGAGAAGTACTAGTTAACAACAGCGTGTTAGTCCACAGTTACAGATAAAGAACCTTCACGGATCTGGTTCAGAGGAACGAGACGAGGCGCGTCCGGTCGCCGCGGGCAGTTTTCCACACCACGAGCCACCATGACCGCGTCGGTGTTTTTCGGCTGCACCTTCATCGCCTTCGGCCCCGCCATCGCTTTGTTCCTGTTCACCATCGCCCGGGACCCGCTGAGAGTCATCTTCCTGATCGCAGGGTGAGCAGCCCGGCGCGAGGCGGCGGGTTTCCCCGGGAACCCGGCTCGGTTCTGACTGAAGCCCGACACGCAGCGGCTAGCTAGCTAGCTAGCTCCGGTCTGGCTAGCTGCTCTCAGTCCCGGCACTGCTTAGCTAACTGCTTCCATTTTCGGACACGTCGTTGTCTGGGCTGCTTCTTTCCTTATTCCAGCAAAACTTAGACCCGCATCAACAGGCAGTCCAGTCCGCGGCATTCAAGCTAGTTTATAAATACATATGCCTAATTTTGTAACGACACATGTATTACCAATGCCAAGAAAACACTAACCGCCATTAACCGTTACCTGCGATCAGGTTTGGCTCTGTGTCCGATAATGGACCTAGGAGTTGACTCCGAGGTTTTGGTATCGTCCATCACTGAATAACACATAAACTAACACACATACATTATTTTACTACTTTGCTGTTAATCAGCGGTACTGGCTTCAGGTGGGTCCAGACTAGACTGCAACCACGCGTTGATTTATTAGTTTATTAAGGATCGATATCACTGACACACCGGCGACCGACGAGCCTTCCTACACAGAACAGAGATTACAAAACTACACAAATACATTAAACACGATTTTTGACAATTTAACATTACTGGCTGGGCCTTTATAAGAAGTAATCAGTTGCAGTATTGATTAGCGTTATTAAATTTGAAATATAATCGGGTAGTGATCACTGTTTCAGTTTACTTCCTGGTCCCAGTTGTCCGGATGGCTGCTTCACGGACAGCTCTGTAGTTCACAGTGTTCATTACTAATGTGATGAAAACATGAATATCACAGTCTGAAGTGAGTTTGGTTTGCAGCAGTTCACTGAGCTCAGACTGAAGCTGCTGGTTTCAAGGTGAATCAGTCAGAAGAGTTTTGTGACTCTGAACATATAAGATTTGACTCTGATAGTTTGTTCTGAAACATTCATCACTGGTGGATGAACAGAAAATCATATTAGTCAAATACTCAGTAAGAATCTCAATCAGTTGTTCGTTCCAGCTTCTCAGATTTGCTGCTTTTCTGTTTCATCTCTTTATTAAAGACTCCTCTGTGTTTCTGTCTGCTGGTCGGACTGAAGAATCACTTTGGACTCTGAACTGAGGTGGACACGATTGACTAAATGATGAATCGAACAAATAATTGATAATGAATAATAATGTTTAGTTGCAGCCGTACCAACAGGTAGAGCGCAGTAGAAAACACTGCAGCGAGTCGGCTGCTTGTGGCTTTCATCTATTCTGCACTGATAAAATGAATAGAGTCTTTCTTTAGACATCAGATTATTCACTTTTTTTTGACAATTTACAGGTCTTTAAAAGTATGAAAAACACAAAAAAGTTAAGGAAAGTGTTATAAATTCATATGTAAATTCCTATATTGTTTCCCTGTGTGTGTGTGTGTGTGTGTGTGTGTGTGTGTGTGTGCAGAGCGTTCTTCTGGCTGGTGTCCCTGCTGCTGGCCTCTCTGGTGTGGTTCGTGTCGGTGCAGATCAGTAACCGGGACAGTGCGGCGCAGCAGAAGGGGCTGCTGATCTTCGGGGTGGTGCTGTCCGTCCTGCTGCAGGAGCTCTTCCGCTTCGGATACTACAAGCTGCTGAAGTAAGACGACGCTTCGTCGCTCCGTCTGACGCTTTGACCTCCGTCCTCAACTCGAACCCTCTGCCTCACACAGCCGGCAGATCTCCATGTTCACTCCTCCGTTCTCTCTCTCAGCTTCTCTCTGTCCGCTGCGGAGCCGCAGAGACAGAAAGTTCTGTCGGCCATGTTTCACTGTGACGTGCTCACGGTCCGAACTCTTTGTATTTGTGCGCATGAGAAACATTTCAGTTTGGTTCATACATGTCCTCGGTTTGGCTTAATTCATGCACATAGAATACTTTTTGTTCCATCAATGTGCTTTTTTCATTCCCACAAATTCATAATTTCAGCGCACGAAATATTGATCGCGTTCCCACAATTAAAACGGCACATCAGTTATTCCAGGAAGCCGAGCCGCTGAGTTCAACAAACTCTGAAAACATGTTGCCTGATTTCCCGTTAACACATTTAAAAAGAAATCACCGCTGTGTGACGACTCTATGATGTGAACACGTTTTATATCCGGAGCATGATGTCATTATGTCGAGGGAACGTTTTGGAAACTCGTGCGCACGTTTCACCTGTGGAGCGCACGGCAAGAGCACCGGTCAAGGGAACACATTTTATCTCATGTGCACCAATAAACCAAAACCAGGAGCTCATTTGAACCAAATCCAGGCAATGAAATATTTATTGTTCCCACAAATACAACAAAATGAGGGTTTGAGTTGCGTATCATGCAGGTTATAGTAAATCGTGGCCCCAACATGGCTCCTGATGGCTGCTTCTGGGCTCCATAGTACAGTTTGTCTGTAGAAAGCGTTCCACATCACATGACGGTCCTGACAGGTGAGGCGGGCCACATGTTGAACACCTCACTTGTTACAGCTCAGGACCAACAGAAAGCTTCTCTCTGAAGCTGCTGGACAGAAAGCATTTCCTGTGGACGCACTGAAGGTTTTGGTTTACAAGTTATTAAGTAAAATATTAAAATCTTCCTCCCTCTGTCTGACCTGACCGATCCACTGGAGGGCGACAGACTGTCAGTCAGTCTGTCAGTCTGTCAGTCTGTCAGTCAGTCAGTCTGTCAGTCAGTCAGTCTGTCAGTCAGTCAGTCAGTCAGTCAGTCAGTCAGTCAGTCTGTCAGTCAGTCAGTCTGTCAGTCTGTCAGTCTGTCAGTCAGTCAGTCTGTCAGTCTGTCAGTCAGTCAGTCAGTCTGTCAGTCAGTCAGTCTGTCAGTCAGTCTGCCTTCTGGTCTGTCAATACACAGACGTCCAGCTGCATCCTTGTGTGGGACAGAGCTGTTGGTCAAAAAGTGTCAAGTCTGCATGAAACCTCCCAGACAGCGACTCCACCAGTCTGCCTCCAGTCTGCCTCATGATGTTCACTGTGATGTTTAGACCTGATGTGTTTCCAGTGTGTCTTTGTCAAAGCTACAAAGATTTGACACAAAGACACAATGTGGAAACACATCAGTTTTAGACATTAAGGAGAACGTTATGCATTAGAAAGGCAGACTGGGACGTCCTGGTCTGAGGGGCGCACTGTGACCGTGATGTCACACGTTAGAGTCTCTCTCTCTCTCTCTCTCTCTCTCTCTCTCTCTCTCTCTCTCTCTCTCTCTCTCTCTCTCTCTCTCTCTCTCTCTCTCTCTCTCTCTCTCTCTCTCTCTCTCTCTCTCTCTCTCTCTCAATTCAATGAGCTTTATTGGCATGACGTACATGTTCCCAAAGCATAGATTCAAACATAAATGAGATAGAAATAAAGTAAAATTAGCTGCAGTGTGTTGGAGTGTCTGTCTCCTCCAGCCAGTCGCTCCTCAGTGTGTGAGCAGCCGGCTGTAATCTTCAGAACGGAGGAGCCGCTCTGACCGACTCGGCCGCCGACCGTTTCCCAGCATGCATCTCCGCTCCGGTGTCCCGCTGCCCCAGTTTCCACCTTCAGCCTTTTCAGCGGGAACTGTCAAAGCGCCGCGGCTCTTTGTCGGAGCGGAGGATCGTCTTCCAGCGACACATTTCCCTCTTCCTGTTGTTGTGCGAGTGAAACTGTTGTTTGTTCTGCAGGAAGGCGAACGAGGGCCTGCTGGCCCTGAGTCAGGAGGAGACCATGCCCATCTCCATCCGCCAGCTCGCCTACGGTGAGTGTGAGTGTGTGTGTGTGTGTGTGTGTGTGTGTGAGAGAGACGGTAGTAACAGTTGCTTTTTGTTTAACCCTGTCTCCGCTCATCATGTGACTCTGGAGCTGCTGACTGTTGCTTCACTCATAGTCAAAGCAGCGGAGACTTTTTACTCCTGATGTTAGAGATTTAAAAACTGAAACTGGAAATCTGAACTTTTATTGAATTTCAACCAACAGCAGAGTTTTAAAGCTCAGTTTCTGTCTCCTCACACCTCCAATCAGATGGACAGCTGTGTGTCAACTACCTGTGTGTGTGTGTGTGTGTGTGTGTGTGTGTGTGCGTGTGCGTGTGTGTGTGTGCGTGTGTGTGTCGTTTCAGTGTCTGGCCTCGGCTTCGGCTTCATGAGCGGAGCGTTCTCGGTGGTCAACATCCTGGCCGACTCCGTGGGGCCGGGCACCGTGGGGATCCATGGAGACTCACAGCACTACTTCCTGTCCTCAGGTAGGAGGAGGGGGGGGGAGGTGGAGGGGGGGGGGGGTCACAATGTGCCGAGGCTGCGTTCATGTTCACATCAGAAGAATTGGAGAAACAGGTTGACATCTCATCTACAACTTGGAGGTGCTGACAGGTTTAACACGTTGGAACGCACACATCTAAAATAATTTTTAGTTTTTAATTTAAAATCAACCATAAACAAACTGACATCAAGCAGACATCACTCATGTTTCGTCAGTAGAGTTGATTTTATTAGTGTGAGTACAAATTATAATTGTCATCTTTATGACCTTGTACTGCTGACAGTCTGAAATCAGAGCTGAAGACTCCCACATGCTCGACTTGAAACGACCACTAGGAGGCAGACATGAACATTTTTACACTCAGCAGCTTGTAGTTTTGGTAAATGTATCATGGCATGCAAAGGACAATTCAATAATAAATGCTACAACTCCAGCAGCTCCAGTGGAGTTTGATATGAGAAAATGTTTCAGGATGTAAAACATCAGCGGTAAACGTCAGGTTTTGGTGTCAGTCCCTCAGAATCAAAGAGCGAGGGCTTCTTTCTAGAGCCGCCATTTTGCACCGAGAGACGTTCAACAATCATACAGGGAGAAATCCATCGTAGAAGAGGAGAGAGACCAGTTTCTCCACCACAGGAGCAGGAGAGAGACCAGAATGCACTGCAGGAGCAGGAGACAGACCAGAATGCACTGCAGGAGCAGGAGAGAGACCAGAATGCACTGCAGCAGAGAGACAGGTTGGGACAGGTTGGGTTTGAGGAAGGGGAGACTCTCACTTTTTATAGACTGGAAAAACATTTCCACTCCCTCTCTCTCTCTCCTCCTACATGTAAAACCAGCAGCTGAATACAACAAGTTCATCTCCCTTCTCTTGTCAAAAGGCATTCTGGGAAATGTAGTAAATCACTAACTGCAGTAGAAGTAGATGAGGCAGGTTGAGGGAAAGTGGGTTCACCAAAACGGAAAATTACAAAACTTCATCACTAACTAACTTCTGAATGTGTTGAACATCACAGACTGATGATACAGAACTTTTTCTTTAAGTGTTTAACATGAACTCGGGGAAGAGTACATTTACATTTCGCTGCAGTAATCTTCATTTTTAACGCGGCTGTTTGTTGCCCAGCCTTCATGACCATGGCCATCATCCTGCTACACATGTTCTGGGGCGTCGTCTTCTTCGACGCCTGTGAGAAGCAGCGCTGGTGGTCGCTGGCCGTCGTCGTCATCAGCCACCTGCTCGTTTCCTGTCTGGTGAGTGACCAGAAGTGTGCCCAAGTCAACTGTGCTCGAGTCCCAAGTCATGTCATTAAAGTCAAGTCTCAAGTCTAAATGTAGAACAGCAAGTCAAGTCAGAACAAATCAAGAGTCCAGTATCAATTTAATATCTTAAAGAAAACTAAATATCTAGGACTTTTCAATGCAATATGGTTTTAATAGGATAAAAACTTGGTAAGAGCATCATGAGTTTGATTTCTATAATCAGTTTCAACTTCAATAAATTCAATCATTCCATACAAATTCAGAAAACAGAATTTAAATTCAGTCTGCTGGAACAAATCTCATCACTTTCAATCTAAGTCATTTACACAAACACAAGATCTCAAGTCAAGACTTTAGAAACCTTTTCAAGTCATCAAAGTACAAGTCAGAGTCAAGTCCCAAGTCACCAGAACCCAAGTCAAGTCAAGTCTCAAGTCTTGAGTCCGAGTCACATGACTTGAGTCCCCACCTCTGAAAATGCCACATCCTTTTTTCAGAGTGTTTATGTTCTGGTTGTTGATCTGGTTCCTCTCCTCCTGCAGACCTTCCAGAACCCTCAGTACGTCGGCAGTCTGGTTCCCACCTACGTCATCATGTTCCTGATGGGCGTCTGGGCGTTCTGCTGCGCCGGCGGCTCGCTCAGGAACCTCAAACTCTGCCTCACCTGCAAAGACAAGGACTTCCTCTTGGCCAACCACCGGCCCAGATAACGAGGCTCGCGGCCGGGAAACTCTTTATCACCATAAAACGCCATAAATAAAATATATGAATATACTGTACATTAGGGCTGCACGATATATCGTTTCAGCATCGTCATCGCGATGCAATAGTCACATCGCAGGACGTGTGATGTTAAGTAAGGCAAATTAACTCAAACACGTCATGCTACAACTTTTTTGCTGCTTGATACAAAAGGAAAACTCGCACGGTTCTCATTTTCCATGACTAATCTACAAGAGAAGTCTGTCTGATATAACATCATTTACTCCGATTTAAGGGTTTGTTATAAGAGCGGCGTATGTTACCTTCCAGCTTTCGTGGCTCCGAACCGTAACGTTAGTTGGGAAGCCTCTGGTGTTGTGCTAGCCTGTTATAGCTTAGCCTGGCTCGTAGCTGGTAACAAGCTTTTAACTCAGAGTCCGGACCGACTCTGCAGTGGAGGACTGGCACTTTATTTCGGTACAGCAGCGAACATAATGCACGGCCTCTCGGTGACGCTCTAAGCTCTTTTCCCGATAACTATGCTAACTTTAATAATAATAATAATAAACTTTATTTGTATAGCACCTTTCATACAAGAAATGCAGCTCAAAGTGCTTTACAACAGAGAAATTACATGCACCGAGTGCTTCACATAAAACTTGATAATGATAGTGAGAATAAGATAAAGATGAGAATAGAATACATAAAATGCATCTTCACATGAAAATAGACATAGAATGAGCATAACATAAGATGGAAAATAAAATCCACTGTAAAATAATAATAAAAATAAAGTTAAAAAATAGAGTACATAGGATGCATAAAATCAAGTAAAATACAAATTTTAAAAGAAGTGCAGCAGTGCATAAGTGCGAAGCAAAGTGAGAAAAGAAAAAAAAAAAGAGTTTAAGGCCTGTATCGGGAAAGTCATAGCTAGTTAAAGGCTAAAGTGAAGAGATAAGTTTTTAGCTAACTTTACTCACTTAGCATCCTGCAGCTCACTCTGGCTGCGGCTAAAAACAAAAACACACTCACTTCCTACTACGTCACCCGTGCAGGTTACCCACAAGGCCACCTTCTTAAAGGGGCAAGGCTTGATAGAGCTATTCAAGTCATTTGGTGAAAATTCCTGTATTTTTTCATATCGCAATATATATCGCAGAAAAAGAAAATATTGCAATGTCAGTTTTTTCCAATATCGTGCAGCCCTACTGTACGTCCTCAATGGGTTTCCATAGGAACAGAACAAATGGCTCACAAAGTTTGTTGTTTTTCTCATTCCTTATTAAATAATCAAGATAAAATGTGAACTGCTGTGTAGAAGACTGCAAGTGAAGCCTTCGCTCTGCAGCAGGTGAGATGTTTGGTAGTTTGACCACAGTCTCTCATGGTAGAATTCATAATTGCTGTGATTCAGGTCCAGCTCACATTAGCATGAATCTCAACTGGCCTTTTAGTCCAGTTTTCCTTCCTGGACCTCGGTGTGATGTTTAGATTTAATTCACAGCGATGGACTTGATGCCTCGTTCCTGTAAAGCTCAAACACTTTGTTAAGCTTTTATTTTGAAATGACAGTTTGCATATTGTTGTATTGAGGGTTTCACTTTTTCCTCAATTACCATTATAGATTTAATCGTTCATATACACACGACTCCACAGCCGATCCACATCTGCACACGTTTGTTGCGTTGTATTTAAAATGGAGAATCATCCTTCACAATGTGTTTCTAAAGGCTGAAGACTTCATTTATATTCCACTGTGTTCTGCTTTCATGCCAGCTGTCTTGTAAGATTACGTGTCAAATCTTTCAAAGGGTGGATTTCTCATTTTGGAATGAAACTCTGTATATATTTCTACATTTTCATTTCCCTTAGTGTTTAATAGTTCTCTGATGTGTAGATAGTGAACATCTTTTAGCCCTTTTTATCCTGTCATGATGCATTAACTTTGTGTTAGAACTTAATGATCAAATATGCCTTTGACTCAAAATAAAAATGGAGAGATCAGCAGACGGTTTACGTACTTTTTTTCTCGTTCCTGTACTGAAACACACCGGCATGGATAAGAGCGTGCAGCGGTGGAAGCATTGAGTTGGTTATCTCTAAACAGTCGATATCTTTGTTGTTTTCATGCTTGTGGGTGTTTGAGCGGTGAGCGGTGTCCGGCAGGTCGGTGTCCGGCAGGTCGGTGTCCGGCAGGTCGGTGAGCGGCAGGTCGGTGTCCGGCAGGTCGGTGTCCGGCAGGTCGGTGAGCGGCAGGTCGGGGTCCGGCAGGTCGGGGTCCGGCAGGTCGGTGTCCGGCAGGTCGGTGTCCGGCAGGTCGGTGAGCGGCAGGTCGGTGAGCGGCAGGTCGGTGAGCGGCAGGTCGGTGAGCGGCAGGTCGGTGTCCGGCAGGTCGGTGAGCGGCAGGTCGGCGTCCGGCAGGTCGGCGTCCGGCAGGTCGGCGTCCGGCAGGTCGGCGTCCGGCAGGTCGGCGAGCGGCAGGTCGGTGTCCGGCAGGTCGGTGAGCGGCAGGTCGGTGAGCGGCAGGTCGGTGTCCGGCAGGTCGGTGTCCGGCAGGTCGGTGTCCGGCAGGTCGGTGAGCGGCAGGTCGGTGTCCGGCAGGTCGGTGAGCGGTGTCCGGCAGGTCGGTGAGCGGCAGGTCGCTGTCCGGCAGGTCGGTGAGCGGCAGGTCGCTGTCCGGCAGGTCGCTGTCCGGCAGGTCGGTGAGCGGCAGGTCGGTGAGCGGCAGGTCGGTGTCCAGCAGGTCGGTGTCCGGCAGGTCGGTGAGCGGCAGGTCGGTGTCCGGCAGGTCGGTGAGCGGCAGGTCGCTGTCCGGCAGGTCGGTGAGCGGCAGGTCGGTGTCCGGCAGGTCGGTGAGCGGCAGGTCGGTGTCCGGCAGGTCGGTGAGCGGCAGGTCGGTGAGCGGCAGGTCGGTGTCCGGCAGGTCGCTGTCCGGCAGGTCGGGGTCCGGCAGGTCGCTGTCCGGCAGGTCGGGGTCCGGCAGGTCGGGGTCCGGCAGGTCGGTGTCCGGCAGGTCGGTGTCCGGCAGGTCGGTGAGCGGTGTCCGGCAGGTCGGTGTCCGGCAGGTCGGGGTCCAGCAGGTCGGTGTCCGGCAGGTCGGTGTCCGGCAGGTCGGGGTCCGGCAGGTCGGTGTCCGGCAGGTCGGTGAGCGGCAGGTCGGTGAGCGGCAGGTCGGTGTCCGGCAGGTCGGTGTCCGGCAGGTCGGTGTCCGGCAGGTCGGTGAGCGGCAGGTCGGTGTCCGGCAGGTCGGTGAGCGGCAGGTCGGTGTCCGGCAGGTCGGTGAGCGGTGTCCGGCAGGTCGGTGAGCGGCAGGTCGCTGTCCGGCAGGTCGCTGTCCGGCAGGTCGGTGAGCGGCAGGTCGCTGTCCGGCAGGTCGGTGAGCGGCAGGTCGGTGAGCGGCAGGTCGGTGTCCGGCAGGTCGGTGTCCGGCAGGTCGGTGAGCGGCAGGTCGGTGTCCGGCAGGTCGGTGAGTGGCAGGTCGCTGTCCGGCAGGTCGGTGAGCGGCAGGTCGGTGTCCGGCAGGTCGGTGAGCGGCAGGTCGGTGAGCGGCAGGTCGGTGTCCGGCAGGTCGCTGTCCGGCAGGTCGGGGTCCGGCAGGTCGCTGTCCGGCAGGTCGGGGTCCGGCAGGTCGGGGTCCGGCAGGTCGGTGTCCGGCAGGTCGGTGTCCGGCAGGTCGGTGAGCGGTGTCCGGCAGGTCGGTGTCCGGCAGGTCGGGGTCCGGCAGGTCGGTGTCCGGCAGGTCGGTGTCCGGCAGGTCGGTGTCCGGCAGGTCGGTGTCCGGCAGGTCGGGGTCCGGCAGGTCGGTGAGCGGCAGGTCGGTGAGCGGTGTCCGGCAGGTCGGTGTCCGGCAGGTCGGTGTCCGGCAGGTCGGGGTCCGGCAGGTCGGTGAGCGGCAGGTCGGGGTCCGGCAGGTCGGTGAGCGGCAGGTCGGGGTCCGGCAGGTCGGTGTCCGGCAGGTCGGGGTCCGGCAGGTCGGTGTCCGGCAGGTCGGTGTCCGGCAGGTCGGGGTCCGGCAGGTCGGGCTCCAGATGCTCCTGGACCTTTTCCTTTGGACCAGAGGGGATTTCTTTTCATTTTGTTGTCTGAGTGTTTGTACAGTTGGTGTTGGGGAATCTGCAGCTCATCCTGTGATCAAACCATCTTAACTTCTACTTTCTACTTTCTGCTGAGGACCAACCTTTGCTTTTTTTTCAACTCTGCTACTGTCTTCTACTGGTTTCTACTGAAGCACCTGGAGGTTCAGTGCCTTGCCTGTCCAGAGCGTTAGTCTTTCGCTCTCGCTGCCCAGATTTCCCCGTGTCCTTGGGGTTTTGACCCGGCGACCTTCTGCTCAAACCGCTGCACCAGCTTTAAGAACAGAACAGTTGGCAACAAGATAAAAAAATCCCGTTCATTTTCGCTATAGGTGACAAAAAAAACACTTGAGGACTATATACCCATTCTCTGGGGGTTGCTGCAAGGCATTCTGGGAAACATAGGAAACTTACTGCAGTAGAAGTAGATGAGGCAGGTTGGGGGAAAATGGGTTCAACAAAACAATACATACAACACGTCATCAATAAATACCTGCTGGAATGAATTGAACACAGACTGATGATATAGAACAGAGAATCTGGGGGAGAAAGGCTTGTTCTTATTGGTCCAGCCCACTAAATCACTTGTTTCTGTTTGTATTTATTTGTAAAGCATCATATTCCATGTTTAAATTTTGGGTTTGAAGAGCCTCAGCTAGTCCACCAACGGTTTTGTCTGGATTCATCCATTCCTGTTTTATAAAGGATCATTGGAGCGTCTCCAGCACTAAATGACTGTTCATTAAATTATGTTAATGATTACAAAGGTAAATTAGAGATGAATGTTTGGATCAGTCCATGCTAAAAATGTTTTTGTTTTGTTTTATCTTGTTTTTATTGACAGGCACATTTTTTCAAGCTTTAATCTAGATGATTTGTTTAAATTTCCTGATCTTAAGAAAGACATTTCTCCTGGAGCTCCAGATACGGCAACACCAGTAGTTCATAATTACTTCATTTTACGCAGTTGAATGAAAATCCCCAACAGATCTTGCTTAATCTTCAAAAGTCCATTATTTCCATCTCACTTCTTTATGTACATGGAAAACTATAAGGAGTGCGTATTGTTTCCTCTATATGAGAATGTTTCTCATCAACACTTTAAGCTCAAATCATGTTGCATGTTTCAGTTTCCATGTGGGAAATAAATCAGTTCAACAAAGACTGAATGTGGCTTTTATGAAACACAATTTCACATGATTTGTTCTTACTCCTCATGTTTACTCTGTAACATCTGTCACTACACTGTGGTGGATTTTTCTGAGATAGATTCATGATATATATATTAAATCCATCATTAAAGGAGCATTAAGTAATCGATGATCTCTATCAACCTCTATTGGCGACCAGTAGGAAGTGCAACAACATCGATTGAACTTTTCTCCTCCTCCAGTCTCTGGTCAGCATGTGGAAATGAATCCGGACCCAGACCTGATCCCTGAGGCATGAGGAGGAGGAAGTTCCCCAACTGAAACTGTTTCAACAGTGGAGAAGAAAAACCGAGGATCAGATCAGCAGAATATGAAGCTCTGGATTTTACACGTATTTTATGTCTTCTTTTTTATGCTTCTGTAAAGCACATGGTGACAACGAACTGAACTGTGCCATGGAAGTAAAGTTTGATTGATAGAGTGATAGATAGATAGGAACCCTGTGTAGACCACAAAGCACTCGTCGTTTGGCACCAAGCAGGCGGCAGGTTTTCATTGTGTGTGTGTGTGTGTGTGTGTGTGTGTGTGTGTGTGTGTGTGTGTGTGCGCAGCAGAGAGGAGGCAGGACAGAGAGAAGGTGGACGGATGTGAGTAAAGCAGGGACGATGTTGAAAATCTGGTTAACTTTTCATAGAGCCTCGTAAAACCTCCACACACACACACACACACACACACACACACACCTGTGCTGAGCTCCCGTTTCCATTTATGAAAGCAGACACCTGGTGGCTGAGCGAGCACAAAGCAGTCGAGTCTCTGAGGGATTCAGTCAAAACCTTTTCACTCTGCTGGGGCAGACAGACAGGCAGGCAGGCAGACAGACAGGCAGGCAGACAGGCAGGCAGACAGACAGGCAGGCAGACAGGCAGGCAGACAGACAGACAGACAGACAGGCAGACAGGCAGACAGACAGGCAGGCAGACAGACAGACAGACAGGAGCGTCTCTGGAAGCAGACTCCACATTAATCATTAATCCAAATCACAGCTGCAGTAACTCAAACAGTCAAAGATTTGCTGCTGAGGCTTCAGTTTCACTTCAGGTATTTGGACTAGAGTCAGACCAGAGTCAGAGTCAGACTAGAGTCAGACCAGAGTCAGAGTCAGACCAGAGTCAGACCAGAGTCAGACCAGAGTCAGACTAGAGTCAGAGTCAGACCAGAGTCAGACCAGAGTCAGAGTCAGGTCAGAGTCAGACCAGAGTCAGACCAGAGTCAGACCAGAGTCAGACTAGAGTCAGAGTCAGACCAGAGTCAGAGTCAGACTAGAGTCAGAGTCAGACCAGAGTCAGACTAGAGTCAGAGTCAGACTAGAGTCAGAGTCAGACCAGAGTCAGAGTCAGACCAGAGTCAGTCAGACTAGAGTCAGAGTCAGACCAGAGTCAGTCAGACTAGAGTCAGAGTCAAACCAGAGTCAGAGTCAGACCAGAGTCAGAGTCAGACCAGTCAGACCAGAGTCAGACCAGAGTCAGAGTCAGACTAGAGTCAGAGTCAGACCAGAGTCAGTCAGACTAGAGTCAGAGTCAGACTAGAGTCAGACCAGAGTCAGAGTCAGACCAGAGTCAGACCAGAGTCAGACCAGAGTCAGACTAGAGTCAGAGTCAGACCAGAGTCAGACCAGAGTCAGAGTCAGGTCAGAGTCAGACCAGAGTCAGACCAGAGTCAGAGTCAGACCAGAGTCAGACCAGAGTCAGACTAGAGTCAGAGTCAGACCAGAGTCAGACCAGAGTCAGAGTCAGACCAGAGTCAGAGTCAGGTCAGAGTCAGACCAGAGTCAGACTAGAGTCAGAGTCAGACCAGAGTCAGAGTCAGACTAGAGTCAGAGTCAAACCAGAGTCAGAGTCAGACCAGAGTCAGAGTCAGACCAGTCAGACCAGAGTCAGACTAGAGTCAGAGTCAGACTAGAGTCAGAGTCAGACCAGAGTCAGAGTCAGACCAGAGTCAGTCAGACTAGAGTCAGAGTCAGACCAGAGTCAGAGTCAGACCAGAGTCAGTCAGACTAGAGTCAGAGTCAAACCAGAGTCAGAGTCAGACCAGAGTCAGAGTCAGACCAGTCAGACCAGAGTCAGACCAGAGTCAGAGTCAGACTAGAGTCAGAGTCAGACCAGAGTCAGTCAGACTAGAGTCAGAGTCAGACCAGAGTCAGAGTCAGACTAGAGTCAGAGTCAGACCAGAGTCAGACTAGAGTCAGAGTCAGACCAGAGTCAGAGTCAGACCAGAGTCAGTCAGACTAGAGTCAGAGTCAGACCAGAGTCAGAGTCAGACTAGAGTCAGAGTCAGACCAGAGTCAGACTAGAGTCAGACTAGACTCAGAGTCAGACTAGAGTCAGACAGGTTTAATGTTAAAGGGTTGAGGTCTGGGTTGAGGTTTGGTCTTCATGGTAGAGGAAAGACTTCAGAGTCTAACAGAAAACAAAATGCTTTTTTCTGTCAAAAGAAAAAAGACGACTGGACTCATCCTTCTGTCCGTCTAAAATACAGAAAGAAAAGTAAAAGTAATATCAAAGGGGGAAATGTTCAAGATGGCAACTTGATTGATTCATCATTTTTATGATTATTATTATGATTATTGTCATCATTATTGTTATTGTTATTATTATTATTATTATTACTGATGGGATCATTTGCCTTGCTGAACCTTTTTCCCTTTGTTCCCTGGACTGACTGGCTGAAGCAGTCTCACTACATGAAGTCAAAGATTTATCATTTACAGTTTTATCAACTATCCTTTAAAACATTAAACACAGGCTTCCTGTTTTATAAATCATTTTTAAAGAGACGGTGTCACTCTTTTCAAACGCTGGAACAAACAGTCCCTCAGCAGATTCTGGGTCAGATGTGTTTTGCTCTGTTATTGACCTTATTCACACGGCGGCCATTTTGAACACAGGGTGGGAAACTCTATCCAGAAGATTGGCATCTATATAAACTAGTGCTACTTCAACACATAAATCAGGACTTCAGATTGACTGAACAGTTATCAGATCAGCAGCAATCACAGGAACAACAACCACAACAACTGCCTGGACTTAGCAGGAAGTTATTTAGCTAGCTTGCTAGTTAGTTAGCTACTAGCTGCCTAGACTCTGTTAGCTAGAGATAACATATTAAATATCTATTCAAATGTGAACAGATATCCTCTGGATTCTTCAGATCCATTTGTTTCTATGTGTTTTCCAGTGTGAATCTGAAATGCTAAATGTTTGTATGATCATCTGGTTCACAGCTGCAGAGCGACTGAGTTTCCCGCCCTGAGTATTCAAAATGGCCGCCATGTGAATAAACAGGTGTTGATTTAACTGTGAGAGTAAAGATCAGCACTCTGTTTCTATGGTCCAGTTTAATAATTTAACACTTCAGATGCTACATCTCTCCAGTCAGTCAGCTGGCAATCACTGAGAAATCAACAGATCCATCTTTTAACCTTTTTTCATATTAACTGCTATTTTGATTTTAATCTTTGATTTTTCCTTCTGATTCTATTAATTCCCTTTTTGTTGTTATTATTCATTTATATTTTTACTGTCTCTTTTTATTGTTAGTTTCAATTTTATCTCTTTTAATGCATTTCATTATTGTTTTTTTATTTTATTATTTATTTATCATTTTATTAATTTGTGCAATGCAATTGCATTTGATTGTACAAAATGGCAGTATAAATAAACATAGATTGATTGACGGACTGATCATGTTGCTGTGTTTCACAGAGCCAAACATCTGACCCAGAGTCTGCTGGGGAACTGAAGGTTTGTTCCACAATGACAAATCCGCCTTTTTAAAAAAGTGTCCCTTTCCTCAACTGTACGGTCTAACC
Organism: Centroberyx gerrardi; assembly: GCF_048128805.1. Classification (NCBI taxonomy): domain Eukaryota; kingdom Metazoa; phylum Chordata; class Actinopteri; order Beryciformes; family Berycidae; genus Centroberyx; species Centroberyx gerrardi. Next base: position 38,036,070 of record NC_135997.1, read on the forward strand.
TTAGAAATCTTGGAGTTATTTTTGATCAGGATGTACTTTGATCAACATATTAAGTCATTGTCCCGTACATGTTTTTTCCATCTTAGAAACATTGCCAAACTCTCAGGTCTGTTGTGTCACAAGCTGAGTTGGAGATGATTATTCATGCCTTCATATCATCCCGCCTGGACTACTGTAATTCCCTTTTCACCTGCCTCAGCAAGTCATCCCTGGACCGTCTCCAGATGGTCCAGAACGCTGCTGCGAGGCTGCTGACCAGGTCCAGCAGGACGTCTCACATCACACCCATCTTAGCTTCCTTACACTGGCTTCCCATCAAGTTTAGGATCAATTTAAGGTTCTTGTAATCACATATAGAGCCCTGCATGGTCAGGCAGCTGAGTACACCTGACCTGCTCCATCCCTACAGCACCAGCAGGTCACTCAGGTCTGACCAGGCTGACTGCTCGTCCCTCGCTCCAGACTCAAAACAAAAGGTGATGGAGGCTTTGAGATTGTGGCTCCTAAACTGTGGAACGCTCTTCCACTGGACTTAAGATCTGCGGTGTCTGTTGACACTTTTAAAAAGCAGCTGAAGACTCATCTGTTCAGACTGGCCTCTGTCTGCCTCTTGTGTCTGTATTTCTGTGTGTTTTTATGTCCTTTGTTTTTATGTTTTATTGTTTCTTACTATTTGATGATCTTATTTTAACTATTTTACTCCTGTGAAGCACTTTGTGACTTTGCACTGTGAAAGGTGCTGTATAAATAAACTTTACTTACTCACTTACTTAACTGAGTATCGTGAACTTAGAGCTCCTTTTTTATTTCTTACAGTTTTAATTTTCATGCATGTAATCTCCATTCTCCTGAGTCTTGGCCACGTGGGGGCGCTGCAGGAGGAGAGGAGGTTTGTTCTGTCAGATCTGTTCATTAGAAATGATAGAAGTGATAAATTATCAGCAGACTGACTCGGTGTTAAACCTGTCAGGAGTTTATTTGACAGTTTATTGAAGTTTTGTAAGTTTGCTTCTTTTAAAACTGATCAGCAAACAGAAACAGCGGCCTGACAGCTGGATCTGCTGTTTATTGATATTTATTTGATATTTATTAGGTATTTATTTGTATGAGGAACTGACAGGCAACAGAAATTAATAGGTAACCTGTCAGATCATTGTTGCATTTTAACCAGAGGCAGTGTTAAATAGAGGAGGTTAAAATCTGACCTCCAGTCAGTGATCATCATAAGGCAAAAAAAAACAAAACACCAATATGAACAAAAAGTCAAGTCATGTTTGTTTATATAGAAGTTTATCACCAGCATCTCAAAGGGCTTCAATCCATTAGATTTCCACAACAGCACTAAGTGATCCTGTTTAAAAGAGTTTAACTCATATAACATACTTAATGTTATGCTATGAATTTATAGAGTCTGTCAGATTAAAAGGGTTTTAAACATGCTGCACTGCAGAGCTGCAGGCATCAATAACAACCTGTAAACTACATTAATATATAATATAATAACACAGCAACATGATGAGCCCCTATAGGGATATCATGGGAATATACTAGTAAAGTCATAGGAGATAAAAAAATATATATATACCAGAAGTCACTGCGGACACACAGCAAGTCCCTATAGGAATATCATAAGAATATCATAGGAACCGTCTAAACTTAGTTCACCTTTGAAGGCTCACATAAATGTTTTGGACATAAACCGCATCATGTAACAATGAACTGAATTCTTCACTGAAAATGTGACTGATTTTAGTTTCTGCTGTTGTTTCTGTTCACTGACTGCAGGTCAGTTGATCTACAGACCGCAGCTCGCTGTAAACTCGCTAAAGTCTCTATAGGACTAGATTAGAGGAACATTAGAGTGATTTTCCTCTGCCACGTCATGTCTTCCCCGCCTACCTGCGCGCCCACCTGTGCATATTTTATGCTAATGAGCAGGTGCGCCGGGTTCTTGTAGCGGTGTCGGGCCGGTCCTGGATCAGCCGGATGGAGAGGCGCAGGGAGCCGCAGAGAGAGTCCAGGCGGTCCGGGACGATGCGCGGATGGTCCAGATAAACCAGTTCAGCCCGGAACCACGAATGGATCCCTATTCCAGTCTGAGCTGGAAAAGGCTTCTGCAGCTCTTATCTATTTATTTGATGCTAATTTATCAAGGTAAGACCTGCAGGACATCTGACTGCTTTCAGCTTTGGTTACAGCAGAGATGAAAAGTTGTTTCTGCGTGAAAGATTTGGAGAAATCCAGAAGGAAAACCTGCAGAATTAATTTTCTATCTGCAGTAGAATTTATAAAACGCAAAATGTTTAATAGCCTGGTTCGGCTCGGCTCGGCTCGGTGTGGAGCGGGTTCACCTGAGTTACCTGACATGTGCTTTATGTTCGGCAGCTCTTCTTATTCTACCTGCAGTTTATTCAAATCTATTTTCACAAATCTGTTTCTACTGTGTTCGCGGTTTTATTGGTTTTGTTCACTTTCAGAAAATCCGACTGATTTCTCTGTCAGATTCATTTAATGAACTTCTCAGAATGTTCACATTTCAGAAAATCAGAGTGATTTTCTGGACTTTTCGTTGTTTTTTATTTATGTATTTATTTATTTTTTAATTCCAGTGCAAATTTCCTGCGGTGTTGACAGAGTGAACATTTCTAACTGGAATGACTTTGATAAGTGAGTTCATTTTTAATATTAAAATCATAACATTTATTTTATTTTGTATTATTGTTAACATTCATATTATTATTATAATAATAATTATTATTATTATTGTTATTATTATTATCATCATCATCATCATCATCATTACCACCTGTGGTCAGCTCAGTGTGTCTCAGCTCAGTGTTTAGCAGCAGAACAAACCGGGCCTTGTTCTCCCTCTGTCTCTCTCTCTCTCTGTCTCTCTGTCTGTCTGTCTGTCTCTCTCTCTCTCTCTCTCTCTCTCTCTCTCTCTCTGTCTGTCTGTCTGTCTCTCTCTCTCTCTCTCTCTCTCTCTCTCTCTCTCTCTCTCTCTCTGTCTCTCTCTCTGTCCAGCGGCAGCAGCAGGATAATGCTGCAGAAATGGGACACCTCTTCCCAGGGAGGCCAGGTAGGTTTCACACACTGCAGATACAGACAGACAGACAGACAGACAGACAGACAGACAGAGAGAGACAGACAGACAGACAGACAGAGAGACAGACAGACACCCTGCTCCCCGAAACACCCTGCACCCTGTCTGTCCCGTCCTGCCTGTCCTGCCTGTCCTGTCTGTCCTGTCCTGTCTGTTCCAGGACGGGACGGGACTCCCAGTGTTCCCAGTGTTTCCAAACCGCACAGATGGTTCATCCTCTAAAGCAGCACCCAGAACATGGATATAGATATAAATATAGATATAGATGTATATATAAATATAGATATAAATATAAATATAAATATAGATATAGATGTAGATGTAGATATAAATATAAATATAAATATAAATATAGATATAGATGTAGATATAAATATAAATATAAATATAAATGTGTGTATATGTATAGCTAGATATATAGATATAAATATGAAGATATAAATGTATGTATATAAATGTATATATAGATGCAGATATAAATATATACATATATTGATGTATATATAGATACAGAAATAGAAAGATCTACGTCAGACTGGTTTGATCAGTTAGATCGATCGATCTAAACATCAGCAGACTGTTCCTCGTTCTGCTGCTTCACTTCAGGAAGAAAAAGCCTGAGAACTTTTATATAAAACTATCATATAAAAAGTTATTTTTACTTTTTTACCTGCCTTTTTGTTTGTTTTGTTTTGTCAGAATAGATTATATCTCATTTTGCAAGGAAACTCTTCAAATTATGAAATGATCCAAACTGATTTCATATCAGAAAACATGTAATGACTTGGAAACAGAAAGTATTAACAGACTTTGCAGCAGATTAGTGTCCCAGCAGGAATATAGAGTGGCTGAACTGTTGTGTCCCGGCTGCTATCGGCTCCATCAGCCGCTGCTTTTGTCCCGTTTCCCTCCGGCACAGAGAGGCGTGAGAATCCACAACACTAAACTGTAGGACCAACAAAGCAATTAGCACCCCCCTCCACACACACACACACACACACACACACACACACACACACACACACACACACACACACACACAGGCAGCAGCTGTATCTGTCTGATCTCTGAACTGCAGTTTTGCCTTTAATGGAAGCGATGTGACAAACTGGAGCAGCGCTGAGTTCCTCCTGCTGTTCCCACTCACAGTCACACTGTCTCTGATACTGATCAATAATTAATATCCCATAGTAACCACCCCCCCCGCCCCCCCTGCTGTGTCCCTGCCCTTTCAGGTGAAAGCCGTGGTTTGGGGCTCAGGTGTCCGCGGCTCGCTGGTTTGGAACAGATCGACTGATACTGATATTTTTAGACTCAAGTTGCAAACAGCTGATAAAATCTTTAAATCTGACATTTTCATGCCAAAAAATCCCAAGTATTCAGTGTGTGAAAAGCCTCTGAAACATCACGGGACACTAAAACTCATCAGAGCCGTGACTCCGTTTGAACAGAATTGGTTTTCGAAGGCCAATACTGATACCCATATTTTTGTATTGAAACTGTCCATAGCTGATATTTTGTGCTGATATTCAGTATCTTCAAATTTGACTGTTTTTATGCACAAAGATTCCCAGTATTCAGCACACACACACACACCTATTCAATAGTAGGGAAACTCTGGGATACATTACTGCCTTTAAATGAAGAATTAATTCATTCATTAATTCAAAAATCATTATTGACCAATTAAATTTAAAAAATAACGTAAAGAAAATCAAATGTCCTGTCAGGTTCCAGCATGTTTTTCTGTATCTGGTCAGGAGGAACCAGGATCATATCAGAGGAGATGATATCTGATGTTTAATAAAAGCTGATAAATCTGATCTGGACCTGGTTTGGTTCGGAGAAACGGGAAATCTGTAATCCTGCAGTCGACGCTCCGTCCAGTTCGGTCTGGAGGAGGACAGACTGTTCCTCCTGCTGCGGATCCAACTAACAAATCTAACAAAGCAAACAGAACGGTGTGTGTGTGTGTGTGTGTGTGTGTGTGTGTCACCTGGATGGGAACCTGTGCTGCAGTCACACAGCAGTTATTAATGAAGGCCGGATGACAGTTCTTTTCTCCCAGCCTCTCTGTTTCCAGCGCTGCTCTCTTCCTCCTCGGCACTTCGGACCGTTTGGCTCCAGCTGCTGTAATTCTGGGAGGAATTTCACCAAAACAAAACACAGAATTGTAAAACGTTTGGATGTCCGACATTTTAATCAAATCTTTATTAATCTGTCACCCGAGAGCTGAGCTTGTTTCTCGGCTTTGCTTAATTTAATATTGAAGTCGGGGAACTTTAGCGCGATTAATTAAGAGAATCGGCTTGCGTTACAAAGACTTAGTTTTGGTTTGCAGAAAACCAAATGGTTCTCAGCGGCTCGCTCACTTTGCCAAACGCCGCCGAGGCTCCGATGTGTAAATGATCGGATTTAATATGTTTGGTCGGTCCAGGATCAAATTGTGGCTGAATAGTTTCTTGTTGGTTTGTTTGTTTCTCTTCAGGAGCTTCAGACAGCAGCCGCTGTGTTACAAACCAACATCACTTCCTCCAGGCCGGCAGGAAGCCGGGCGGCCGCCGCGCCCGACCTGACCGCCGTCAGCTCAGAGCGGACGCCAGCCGCCACGCCAGGCGACTCCTTACCTGACCAATCACGTGCCAGCTCAGCACCAGGCAAGGTCTTATCTGACCAATCACATGCCAGCTCAGCACCAGGCAAGGTCTTATCTGACCAATCACATGCCAGCTCAGCACCAGGCAAGGTCTTATCTGACCAATCACATGCCAGCTCAGCACCATCTAACCTATCACTGAGCAGCACAACGCCATCCAACCAATCACCAACAAGCTCAGCACCGGGCAAGATCTTAAATGACCAATCAACAGCCAGCTCAACAGCATCCAGCCAATCACCAGCCAGCCAATCACCAACTAGCTCAACAGCAGGCAAGGTCTTATCTGACCAATCACATGCCAGCTCAACTACATCTAACCTATCACTGACCAGCACAACACCATCCAACCAATCACCAACAGGCTCAACAGCATCCAGCCAATCAACAGCCACTTCAACAACATCCAGCCAATCAACAGCTAGCTTAACAACATCCAGCCAATCAACGGCCAGCTCAACAACATCCAGCCAATCAACAGCCAGCTCAACAACATCCAGCCAATCAAGAGCCAGCTCAACAACATCCAGCCAACTACCAACCAGCATAACAACATCCAACCAATCACGAGTCAGTTCAATGCCATCAAAGCAATCAACAATCAGCTCAACACCAGGAAACCAATTATCATCCACCTCAACATCCTCAGACCAATCACCAACCAGTTCAGCACCATCCAACCAATCACCAACCAGCTCAGTCACCACAGCAGCCAGTTCCTTGTCAGCTGTCCAATCTGCAGTCAACGCTTCGTTTCTGTCCAGACAGTCGAAGGAAGCTGTGAGAGCGTCGCTGCGCCGAGTCCCAGGTACTGCTGGGTAAAAAACATGCCGAGTCCCAGGTACTGCTGGGTAAAAAACATGCCGAGTCCCAGGTACTGCTGGGTAAAAAACATGCCGAGTCCCAGGTACTGCTGGGTAAAAAACAGGCCGAGTCCCAGGTACTGCTGGGTAAAAAACAGGCCGAGTCCCAGGTACTGCTGGGTAAAAAACAGGCCGAGTCCCAGGTACTGCTGGGTAAAAAACAGGCCGAGTCCCAGGTACTGCTGGGTAAAAAAACAGGCCGAGTCCCAGGTACTGCTGGGTAAAAAACAGGCAGAGTCCCAGGTACTGCTGGGTAAAAAACAGGCAGAGTCCCAGGTACTGCTGGGTAAAAAACATGCCGAGTCCCAGGTACTGCTGGGTAAAAAACATGCCGAGTCCCAGGTACTGCTGGGTAAAAAAACATGCCGAGTCCCAGGTACTGCTGGGTAAAAAAACAGGCAGAGTCCCAGGTACTGCTGGGTAAAAAAACATGCCGAGTCCCAGGTACTGCTGGGTAAAAAAACATGCCGAGTCCCAGGTACTGCTGGGTAAAAAAACAGGCCGAGTCCCAGGTACTGCGCACTTGTGTAAAACTGTCCGTCAGACAGAGGGGCGGGGCCATGTCTCACCAAGCTCCTCCCCCATCATGTTATTCAGTGAGTTCAGACAGTTTGACCCTGCTGGAGCTTCACTGACAGACAACAACTAAACAACTCTTAGCTGTTGCTTATGGAGTTTCTTCAAGAGCAGTCTGTTAGCAAATACTAACAGACTGACATATTTTTCACATCTTTAACAGTTATGCTGCATGTTTTTCCCTTTGTTGATTCATTTTTCTGTAACAAAACAAAGCTCCAGAGACAGGAACTGACTTCCCGATGCACAGCAGAATACAACTTCAGCATCGCACTGCAGATCTTGAAGGAGGCGCTCTGATTGGAGGAGTGATGGGGGAGGAACTTGGTGAAACATGACTCCCTCGTCTGCAGGCGACTTATTTACATTATAATTCACCCCTTAATTGATGCAAAATCGCCTTAAAATCAGTTAAGGGAGTTATTAATGGAGAAGATCCCATCGAGACTCCTTAAACTCCCCTTAATGTCTGACTGCTTACTTTCTAATATAATGAAAAATTCAGGGAGACAGGAACTTTCCATTAATAACTCATTAATAAACCATGTAAAAAAGGCATTAAAAAAATCCTTTAATTGCTAATCAACCCACGAGTAGATCCTTTAAAAACCCATGATACTAACCCTTACTTTTTTAAATCTGTTATTTGTAATGGATAATTAATGCTCATGTAATGGAGAAATTAAGGACATTTCAGGGGTAAAATGGAAGGGTTTGGCTTGGTAATGAGTACATGTTGCTGTCAGCGGACATGTTGAGAGTCCTGACGACTGAAATAAAGTTTTAGCGAAGTTTCAAACTGCTCAAGCTGCCATTCGGTCAGACTGCAGAACAAGCGAAGCCTCTGTCCTGCAGGAGAGTTTATCTGATCTGAGTGTCAGCTGGTTCCTGCAGGCCGAGGCTGACTGAGCAGACACACTGAGCAGCTGGTGTGAAGGAGGGATGAGCAGCCACCGCTCGCTGGGGGGGGGTCCAGAGGAGGGGGGGGGGGGGGGGGGGGGGGGGTCCAGAGGAGGGGGGGGGGGGGGGGGGTCCAGAGGAGGGGGGGGGGGGCTGCAGAGACTCTGAACTAAGCAAGTCTTAAGTCTACATCAGCTCAGTGGTGGAAAGAGAACTAAAATGTCCTTCTCAAATAGAAAGTAGAAAGTAGAAATACTGTTACTGATATGTGACTTCTGTTCTGCCTGTCAAAAGTTACTATTTTCCACATTTTATAATAATAGTAAAGACATCAAAATTATGAAATAACACAAATGGAATTATGCAGCGACCAAAAAAGTGCTAAACAAATCAAAACGATCTTATATTTTAGATTTTTTAAAGTAGTCGCCCTTTGCAAAGGCTTTGGAAAAAAAATCAAACTTAGGATCAACTTCACTATTTATATTTGTCTAAGAAACTCATTTCAAGCATTTAAGCAGAATCCTTTAGATCAAAATGGCTTTAAGAGAATGAAGAACACAGAACATTTAATCAGGTGGGTCCAAACTTCTGACAGTGTAAGTAGAAGTAAAAGTTCCTGAGTTCCTCTTTAGAACAGAGAACGTTGTTAGCTGTGATCTTTTCCATGTGGTTCTAACAGGAGAGAGGTCAGAGTTCAAACTAGATTCTTTTCACTGGAAACATTAGAAATGACAAAATAAAGTGCAGAAACAAAGTAAAGTCAGATTCCTCTTCTCACTGTGAATGGATCCACAGTTTGTCAGTTTCTGTTGATCCAGTTTCTGTTGATCCAGTTTCTGTTGATCCAGTTTCTGTTGCTGATGGAGAGACACAATCTGTTCTGTGATGGATGGATTTAAAATGGACTGAAGGACAAAACTGCAGGAGAGATGGCCTGAAGGGAAAGTACTGACTTTAAAAATGTAGTAAATGTAGTTAGTTACTTCCACCGTTCTGTAAGCTTTATTCTGTCAGAGCTTTAAAGTCCTGTTCAGGAGGAGTGTGTTCAGTGTGTTCAGGTTTCACAGTGTGTGTGTGTGTGTGTGTGTGTGTGTGTGTGTGTGTTCTGTGTTCAGATCCCTGTGTGTTTCCCTGTCTGAACGGCGGCCGCTGCGTTCAGCCCGACTCCTGCGACTGCAGCCGGTACCAGGCCACCGGACACAGGTGTCAGACAGGTAAAACACAGAGAGACTGTAATGTCACCTGTCCACTCCCCGGCCACTTTATTAGGTACGCCTCTCCAGCAGCGGCTGGTCATCCGTTCGTCATAACGAACAACAACCTGTGTGTTCAGATGCCCTTCTGCTCTCCACTGCTGTACTGACTGTCTGTTCTCCTCTGACCTCTGACCTCTGACCTCTCTCATTAACAAGCTGTTTCCTCTGTAAACTCCACAGACTGCAGTGTGAAAGTGTTTCTGATGCTGTAAACCGCTTCATCATGTCTGCTGCTTTAAATATTGAGTTGCAGCCACATGAATCGCTGTTTGTGTTAATAAGCAGGTGTACCTAATAAAGTGGCCGGTGAGTGTATGTTAGATCAGTGGTTCTCAACGTGGGGTCCGGGGACCACCAGGGGTCCCTGAGGGGGTTCCAGGGGGTCCCCAGCAAACTGAATTGTTAAACTTCAGCGTTATTTAATGTACAAGAAACAAGTTAACACAATTAGAGAATGTAGAAGAATGACTGTTCTGTTGTTACAGACAAAATCAACAATAAAAATATTCTCAGATTTGGGTCCGAGAGACAAAATCTCATCAAATGTGGTCTGTGGCTCTGATGTGGACTAAATTAGGGTGCTTGATATGAAAAAGGTTGAGAATCACTGTATTAGATGGAGCTTCAGTGATGAATCATCTTCTTCTTCTTCTTCTTCTTCTTCTTCTTCTTCTGTGTTTGCAGTTCCGAACCCGGGCTTCGAGAGGGAGATGACGTGTCGCAGCTGGGGTCAGTACAACTTCGAGACGTTCGACGGTCTGTACTACTACTTCCCCGGCCGCTGCTCCTACACGCTGCTGCGGGACTGCGAGGACGCCGCCCACGCCGCTCCGCCCGGCATCTCCGTCCAGGTCGGTTCCCCCGCGCCCGCCGACTCAGCGCTCTCCTCTTACCGCCTTCCACCAGGTTCAGTCTTCGCCTCAGGAGAAGATTTGCTCTGAAGATTAGTGAAAGCTATCTGGTTATTAGAGTCAATTACCATTAAATACTGCAATTACCCACGATGCCTTGAAAACATCCGCAACAAACCTGGACTTTGTTCCCCCAAAAAGGCAGATAGAGAAACAGATACTGTGTCTCTGCATGGGAAACAGAGAGGGAACACTGGAGATCACAGTGTATTCTGACTGTTCATGCTGATAGTACCATAATAATAATAATAATAATGATAAGAATAATAAGAATAAGAATAAGAATAATAATAATAACGAACATGACATTAATAATTAAAATATAAAACAGGATACAACAAGAACACACTGGGTGAAATAAATGATGTTTTAAACAAAATACAAGTTCCACCCAGTTCATGGAAAGCGAGAAAGGAAATAATAAATAAGTAGGTAAATATAAAAGTAGGTAAAGTAGGTAAATACAAAAATAAAAAAGGGGTGCGGGGCGCATATAAGCTAATTAAATCTTAAAATGTTACATTATAGTGTATTTATTGTCGTTGTCGGGTGAAAACCTCGTTGATTTTCATGTTTTAATTGAAATGAAAGGATTACATGTTCCTGATGAAAACCCTTCAAACCCCCGTATCCCAGTCCAGACACCAAGTCTACATCACATCTGAACCGGTTCATATAGGCGTCGGCACACTGGTGAGCCTCAGGTTCAAAACTCGGCATTCTTTCAAAATAAAAGCTCTCTGTCTGTCTTTCCAGCTGAAGCAGACTGACTGACTGTAGCTTCAGAAAGGACATGAACTGTAGAAACCAGGAGGAGGAGATGACATTTTCTTCTTTAGTGGATACACCTGCACCTTCCTCAGGAATGCCAAACACAGCGGTGTGTGTGTGTGTGTGTGTGTGTGTGTGTGTGTGTGTGTGTGTGTGTAGTATCTCAGAAGTAACACTGAAAGCAGGCTTCCCAGCAGCAGTGTTCTGCAGCCTGATTTAGTCTTTAGTCTTCCAGATGACAGCAGCTGCTCTCTGGCTCATAAAGAGTTAAATCTGAACTGTTAAATACTGGAATAACAAAATAAATAAATAAATAAAATAAACTGCTTTGGCATTTGCTGTTTTGGCTCGAGAACGAGGCTCCGGAGCTGGAATGTGTTGTGATACGAGTCGCTGCAGCACCTCAAGTCACTGAGCAGCTGGAACTGCCGGTGTGTGTGTGTGTGTGTGTGTGTGTGTGTGTGTATGTGTGTGTGTGTGTGTGTCCAGTCACAAGTAGCTAATGGTAATATCCAGAGGTGGGGACTGGAGTCACATGACTTGGACTCGAGTCTCAGTTTTAACTGCTTGAGTCTTGACGTGATGCATGAAGAGAAGACTTGAGACTTGACTTGACTTGGGTTCTGGTGACTTGGGACTTGACTCTGACTTGTACTTTGATGACTTGAAAAGGTTTCTAAAGTCTTGACTTGAGATCTTGTGTTTGTGTAAATGACTTAGATTGAAAGTGATGAGATTTGTTCCAGCAGACGACTGAATTTAAATTCTGTTTTCTGAATTTGTATGGAATGATTGAATTTATTGAAGTTGAAACTGATTATAGAAATCAAACTCATGATGCTCTTACCAAGTTTTTATCCTATTAAAACCATATTGCATTGAAAAGTCCTAGATATTTAGTTTTCTTTAAGATATTAAATTGATACTGGACTCTTGATTTGTTCTGACTTGACTTGCTGTTCTACATTTAGACTTGAGACTTGACATTAATGACTTGGACTTGACTTGGACTTGACTTGGTAATCTACATTTAGACTTGAGACTTGACTTGAGACTTGAGCCTCAAGACTTGAGGCACTTCGTCAATAACCTGGCATCAGAAATCTGAGACTGATCACATGACATTTGTTTTGTAATAAGGATGAGTCAGCAGATTCTCAGCTCACTTCCCTCCATGTCGCGTCTCGTTTGACCCGCAGATCCACAACGACCCGGCCTGTGGCTCCGCCCACTACGCCTGCCGCCGCTCCGTCAGCCTCTTCCTGCCGGCGGAGGGCGAGGTCCGGCTGCACAGGGACAACATCACCTTCAAAGGTCAAAGGTCAGCGGAGGAACGCAGGAAATTGTTTTAGAAATACTTTTTCATTTGTCTGTTTCATTCACTGAGCAGCTAAGATAAAACTTTTTGATCCTCGTGGGGAAATTATTAACATAATGCAGCAGGGACAAAGAAAAACAATAAAAAAATAGAAGAAATAATAAAATCTTAAAACAATAAAAGCTGTAAAATATAATACAAACAATTGTTGGTCATGTTAACAGATGCTGCTGCTTCAGTTCAGCAGAGTGTAAATGTGTTAAATAATATAATATATAACATTTATGGATTTACCGACAGTTTTTATTTACAGCCAAGTCAATATAACACTAACATTAAGACTTACCATGGATATTGAGATCTTCTCTGCTGTGTGATTGATTGCTGATCATTAGATGCAGTCAGGCTTTATATTGATAACACAGTGTGTATCAGCAGCTGACAGGCGAGCTGTTTGGGCTGTGTGTGTTGCAGCCTGCAGCTGCCGCATCACATCCACGACGTGCAGCTGCAGCGCATCTCGCGGTACGTCCTGGTGACGCGGCAGCACGGCTTCACGCTGGCCTGGGACGGCCGCGCCGGCTCCGTCTACATCAAGCTCAGCCCCGAGTTCGTGGGCCGGACCTGCGGCCTGTGCGGGAACTTCAACGCCGACGTGCAGGACGACCTGAAGACCAGCTACGGTACGAACCCCCAGACACTGAGACCGTCTCAACCGGGATTCAGGCTTAAGATCTTAAAGGTCCACATGGTGTAAAGCAGGACTCTGAGATGATAAAGGAGTTGGATGGTCTATCTAAACATGGTGAAAGCATCAAAACGCACGGTCGCCAACTAAATCCACACACATAAAAAAAAATCACAAAGATGGATTGAAGTGTTTTTGGTTCATGACACCACCCACACGGCTTTGAACGGACCTCAAGACACAAAATCAAACTACATCCTGTCTCCTGCACAGATCAGACTTGTAGGTAAAGACATCGTTCTCATTTCACCTCACGTCAGCGCAGGCTGTGTCTGACCTGAAGCGTCTCTCTCCAGGTGTGCTGACTCATGACATCGACATGTTTGGGAACAGCTGGGTGGAGGCGGAGCCGCACGAGGCGCGATGTCCCATGGTGCCTTCTGGCTTCCCTTCGCCCTGCGCTGCAGTCGACGCCCATGTGCTGCTGGTGAGCTCACCGAGACTTCAGATCTGTCAGCAGGACGACATCTTTTTCTTTCATTTTGACACATTTTAAAGAAAAAAAAGATTTCAGGAGTCAAAGCAGAACTGAATCACTGAAGGTCACATGAAGGACATTTTTTACAGTGCAGGTCTTTTTTTTTCTTTTATTATACCTATTTTTGGTTAGTATGTTAAAGTATCTTAAACTATTTTAAGTCACTGGTTTCTACTAATTCATTTATTTATTAATTTCTAATTAATTTGAATACATTTTATTTTGTTTTTCCCTTTTAATTGTAAAGCACTTTGGAACTGTGTTTTGTGCTCTATAAATAAAGTTTATGATTATTATTATTATTATTATTATTAACAGGGCATATTGGAGGGAGTCCAGTTCAGTTTTCAGTGATGATGGAAAGTCTTTGTGTTTCTGACAGAAGGTGGAGGAGGTTTGCTCGATGCTGCTGGAGCCGCCGTTCCAGATCTGCCACGACTTCGTCAGTCCGCTGTCCTACATGTCCAGCTGCTCCAACGACCTCTGCCTGTAAGACCCTCACCGGACCGGACCGGACCGGACTCACACCCTAACCCCCACAGGAACATCAATAAAGATAAAGATCGATAAAAGAATGATAAAGATAAAGAAGATGGATAGGTGCAGCAGCAGAGAGTAGAGGTGTGGGTTGGAGAGAAGAGAGGTGACAAAGGATGTGAAGAGAAAGATAACAAAACATACAATTAAAACTAAAATATAATTAGAAACACAGCGGATCTCGTCCTGATCATAATAAACAGGAACAGAGGTCTGGGGGGGGGGGGGTGTTAGTCAGGTCAAGCCAATTGAAATATTGGATATAGAGAATGTGAAAAGCTTGACTGTTCTGTGTCCCGGCCTGGATCCCCTCTTCCTCCCCTTTAGGTTTTATTCTTCTTATTTTTTTCTCTTTAATGGAAAACTGTCAGGATGCTGAGACTCTGTTTCTGTTTCTGACTGAACTGATCATTTCATCACTGATCCATCTGATTGATTTAGTGTTTAGATAATGTCAGCTTGTTAGCTAGCTAACCATAGCATCTGGTCAGCTAACATCACTGTCTTGTTGTTAACACATCCGATTAGCACACTAGCTAACGTATCTAGCAGCAGCTAGCGTTAGCGTGTTCACATTAACATCAGTGTGTTTGCTGCTAGTTAGCTAGCTAACAGTTTGTTCAGGTTAACTGAGCTGACTCTTCTCAAGCTACAACTCAGAGTGTTTTGGAGTAGAGACTAGGGCTAAAGACAAGACAGTTTACTGTGTCACAGTAACCAAATCCACCTTATCACACTATTCACTTTTACTGAGAACGTTACTGAATGGATCTACAGCCACACCACAACAAGCTGACTCAGCTGCTCTCTGCTTCTAGCTGCTTGTTGTGTATTCAGACTTTATGATGGAACACAGCTGTCTGTGTGTCTGTGTGTCAGTGTACCTGTCTGTGTGTCTGTCCACCTGTCTGTGTGTCTGTGTGTCAGTGTACCTGTCTGTGTGTCAGTGCACCTGTCTGTGTGTCTGTGTGTCAGTGTACCTGTCTGTGTGTCTGTCCACCTGTCTGTGTGTCAGTGCACCTGTCTGTGTGTCAGTCCACCTGTCTGTGTGTCAGTGCACCTGTCTGTGTGTCAGTGTACCTGTCTGTGTGTCAGTCCACCTGTCTGTGTGTCAGTCCACCTGTCTGTGGCTCCGCCTCTCCTGGCTCACCTCAAAGTCCTTGTCTGTGTTTTCGTGCGGTGAAGGTCGGGTCCTAACGGCGAAGCGGTGTGCCAGGTGTTCAGTGAGTACGCCCGGGCCTGCGCCCACGCCGACCGCCCGCTGCACGGCTGGAGGCAGGACGTCCCGCAGTGTGGTACGTTCCCCGGGCTCCGCCCCCGCCTGCTTTCACAGTGTTCGTTAAAAGAATTTATATTTGTCTGCAAACTTGTATGTTTTACATGTTTATTTGTTCTGCATACTTTTTATACAGCTGTTGGTGCACTCGTATGTAAATTCTGCTTTTATTATTTTGATTTTTGATTTTTATTTAAGATTTATTTGGCAGGGACAGTACACATCAATCAACATTTTAGTTCACACTTCAATGTAAATGTGTCAGAGTTAGCCAAGAGGCTAATTTCCATCTGTAGTCCCCGGGCAGGTCAACAACATAACAATTACAGTAAAGTTAAAAAAGAAAAAAGAAGTACATTAGTACAGTACATTATTCAGTTTTTAACTGTGAGCAAGAATATATGGAAGCCCATTCCCACCACTCAATAAAATAAAAGAATTCAGAATTCTGACTTCATAACTCAGACTTTTCTGACTTTTTTTTTTTTTTGCGAGAGAAAAAAAAAGTCAGAATTCCGAGATATAGAGTCAGAATTCTGAGAAAAAAACTAATAATTTAGTCGTTTTTTATTTTATTGAGCGGCGGGAATGGGCTTCCATACATATGGATGGTCTATCTAAACATGGTGAAATATCAAAACTAAATCCACACAATCCATATTAGAAAAGCGAGCCTCTAAACGAGCCGTTTGGACTTCCGTAACTTTGCGGCGTCACAAAGGTTCGCTCATTATCATTTCTGTAAGAAATAATAGACTAACAAAGTGTTTTTTTCAAAGCGGTCGAGCGGTCGTCATCGTTTATTACCGGAGAGTTTTCCCTACCTGTAGCCGCCGGGCCGCGGCGTCTCACGTTTCGCTCTCGAAACGGTTAGCCGATCGGAACGGAGGGTCGTTAATATTAATGAGCCTTAAAGACACGGAGACAGAAACGGCCTGTTCTTGGTAAGGCTCAGAGAGATGCTGGAAAATGAACGTGGAAAAATGGATTGAGAGTGTTTTTGGTTCATGACACCACACACACAGCTTTGAATGGACAGAAAGACACAAAATAAAACTCTGGACAGAGAGAATATGGGACGTTTAAAGTCTGTTATTCAGATTTATCAGTGAATCCTTGCAGCCTGTAACAGACAGTAAGTGAAGCTATGTGTGTGTGTGTGTGTGTGTGTGTGTGTGTGTGTGTGTGTTGAGCAGAGCAGCAGTGTGCTGCAGGGCTGCAGTACAGAGAATGCATCAGCTGCTGCCCGGCCTCCTGCAGCGTGGAGCGGATGTGCATCGACAGCAAGCTGGCCTGTCTGGACGGATGCTACTGTCCGGAGGGTGAGACTCTACTCTGCTTCTACTGCGTGTCTACTGACCTGAAAACACTTTCTGTTGCCCTGGAAACAAACCTCGTAGTGTCGCTTCTACACTCTTAAAAAGTGACATTTTGTTGTTTGAGTCAACAAACATTTCTGTTACTTTTCAACACCAGATATGTTAATAACAGATGAAGTGTTAAACTGTCTTGTTCTGTCCCAAAGAAGACACTTTAGTGTACTGACCAGAAAATAGACTTTTGTTGTTTCTATTGACCTGAAAATAGAGCTTCTATTGTTATTTCTATTAACCTGAGAAACCTTCTATTGTTGTTTCTATGAAACTGAAAACAGAGCTTCTATTGTTGCTTTTATTCTCTTTCCTCTCTATCAGCTGACTCTGATCTTCTGCCTTTCAGAAGCAATCTTTTCTTTCCTTTTGTCCCTTAGTGACTCTCTTCCATTTTATCTGTTCTGGTGTCTTCCTGCCTGCCTGCCTGTCACTCTGCCTGTCTCACTGCCTGTCTGTCTGTCTCTCTGCCTGTCTGTCTCACTACCTGTCTGTCTGTCTCACTGTCTGTCTATCTCTCTCTCTCTCTCTCTCTGCCTGTCTGTCTGTCCTCAGGTCTGATATATGAGTCTGGAGTGTGTGTCCCCCCCTCTGTCTCACTACCTGTCTGTCTGTCTCACTGCCTGTCTGTCTCTCTCTCTGCCTGTCTGTCTGTCCTCAGGTCTGATATATGAGTCTGGAGTGTGTGTCCCCCCCTCTGACTGTCCCTGTGAGTATCACGGCATGTTTTACGCTGCTGGACAGACGCTGCAGGAGGAATGCAACAACTGGTGAGCGGCATGCTGACAACACATCACTGCCTCATCACTTGAGTTTATTAGAAATATTTCTGTAACAAAGTTTATTATTAATTATATTAGTATATATTTGTGTTTGACAAACATCAGTGCTGCAGTAGAGAAGCAGGAAGAATGATTTACAGCTAAAGCAAACTGCAGGTTTGCTGGAGGTTTGACTGACAGACTTCTAGTTCCGATGTGATGTGATTTACCGCATTTAAAAAAAAAAAGTGACACCTTATCTGACAAAATGACTGCTGGCATTAAAGTAAAACACAATATGAATTAGTACTGAAATTATCTCGAGATATTTGCCTGCAAATCATTTTTATTTGCATATAAACTCATCAGTGTTTTCAGGATATTGACCGATGAATTTGGCAGCAACATTTTGGGATGAAACGTTTCATATCGTGCCGACGGTCTTTCCTTGTTGACCGAATCAGACCGTGAGGCTTAATGAAGCCTCATCATGTCCGACAGATGGATCTGAGCCGGTTCGGTTTGTGTCTCTGTGTTTCAGCACCTGTCTGGGCGGAGTGTGGAACTGCACCGAGTCCAGCTGCCCAGGTCCGTCCCGCCGGCACACGGGTCACAGCGGGAGTGGTTTGGTTTTCCTCGGGTGTTTTGGGTTTAGTTCAGTGAAACATCTGATGACAACCTGCTCTCAGCTGAACTGTTGGTTTACTTTACAGTCTGAGTCCGTTTGTGTCCGAAGAGTCGATCAGATCTGCATCTGAAACTCTGCAGAAACACACGACTTCTGTTCCTGCCCGACACACGGCGGTCTGCTGTGTGTTTACACAGTAATGTGTAGAAACTGTAGTCATTTATCAGCATGTCCGTGAACAAAACAGAGGAAACATAAACCAATGTGACTGAAATAATTATCTATGGAGCCGCTGAGAAGCTTCTGATTGGCTGCAGACCTGCACTCTCAAAACAAGGGGACACACAGTAAGAACCCATTAATGTTCCTCACAGTACAACTGGACTTGTTTATGGAACAATAAGCAAAACTAGACAGTTGTGTTCACTTTAGTTATTCAGGTGTATGAACCTGTGTGAACCTGGACTGTCAGGTCCAGGTTGAACAGACCAGAACCAGCTGGGGAACGAGGAGACTTTCATCTCTTTTTGCCTCTTTCCCACTCGCTGCAGCTGTCTTCCAGATACTCCTCACCCTCAGACTGTAGGAGGAAAATACAGCTGCACAGTAGAGTAGAGTAGAGACAGTCCTATAGAGTAGAATCCAATAGAAGCCACAAGCTTAGAGAGGCGGGCTTAGAGACGCCGGTCTGAGAAACGCTCTTCCAGCATCAGATCAGAATCAGAATCGGAAATACTTTATTGATCCCCGAGGGGAAATTGGGTTTTGTTGCAGTTGCTCACAGAAATAAATATAGGCATAGAGAAATTATAAGAAAAATAGAAATAAGAAAATAAGAAAATAAATATAAAAATATGTAGAATATGTGCATTATACTACAATAAAATAAAAATATGTAAAGTATGTGCATTATAAAAATATGTGCAAATAAAAATATGTAAAGTATGTGCATTATACTACAATATATAACAACAATAATATAGAAATAAGAAACATAAGAATGTGTGGGTGGGTGTGGGGGAGGAGGAGGAAATCCCTGACCTGGGCCTTTCACTCCTGCTTTTTTCCTTCCCCTTTGTTTTGAATTATTGCACAACATGATGACCGGACATGTGCTGAGCCCGAGCCGCCGAGCCCGAGCCGCCGAGCCCGAGCCCGAGCCGCCGGGCCCGAGCCGCCGGGCCCGAGCCGCCGGGCCCGAGCCGCCGGGCCCGAGCCGCCGGGCCCGAGCCCGAGCCGCCGAGCCCGAGCCGCCGGGCCCGAGCCGCCGGGGCCCGAGCCGCGGACCGGCCGGACCGGTCGGCTCCCGGTGTGACCGGCGGGTGAGAAACAGTTTATCTGGATGAATGAAAGTTAAACGAAGCCTGTCTCCTCTCCGCAGGTGAATGCTCGGTGACCGGAGATATGTTTTTCCACTCGTTCGACGGGCGGACCTTCACCTTCCCCGCCACCTGTCAGTACGTTCTGGCCAAGAGCCGCGGCTCCGGCAGGTTCACCGTCACGCTGCAGAACGCCCCCTGCGGCCCGGTCAGTCCTCGCTCCGCTCCCATTCCACTTGTTAAAATGCTTGTTTCTTTTCCTGTGTCTGAAGTGTCCTGCATGTCAGAAACCTCACACCGCTCTGACAGCTCAGTTGATCCTCATTTTATTAGAGGATGTTCAATTAGTCAGTAAGGAAAGTGAAGAATTGAGAAGAAACAAATATTCTTCAGCAGAATCAGCTTTAGCCGATGAAAGAGCGCCCCCCCGGCTCGGGTTGCGGCTCGGATGAGAGGTAAAGCGCTCAGTTCTCGCTGAGCGGATGAAAGCTTCCAGGAAATGTCCCGATCAAACTCACACAGATAGCGAACATGAAAAGCGACAAAAGAGTGAGAGCTTCTTTTCCTCGAAGCCTCCGATTTCCCAGCAGCCTTTGAGCCGCCGATGCCCCGACTCAACATACAGGGGGAGGGGGGGGGGGGGGGGGGGGGATAAGATGTCCCACTCATCAGAGCAGAGGCCCGGACCTCTAACAGCCAACTGAACAGGATTACCTTATCTGGCCGGACCGACAGAGCTGTGGACGGCTTTGTAGTTGGGCAGGTGAAGAGAGGTGGGGGGGGGGGGGGGGGGAGCGGGCTATGCGAAAACAGGAGGTGAATGATGGGAAGAGTAGAAGGAGGGGGGCGAGGGGGCGAGGGGGCGAGGGGGCGGGGGGGCGGGGGGGCGAGAGGGGGCGGGGGGGCGAGGGGGCGAGGGGGGGCAGTAAACCTCTCGGCTGTGGAGCTCTGCCACTTATGAAAGAGACG
>NC_135997.1:38056715-38059215 GCF_048128805.1 Centroberyx gerrardi
AGAGAGAGAGCAGAGAGAGAGCAGAGAGAGAGAGCAGAGAGAGCAGAGAGAGAGGCAGAGAGAGAGCAGAGCAGAGAGAGGCAGAGAGAGAGCAGAGAGAGCAGAGAGAGAGCAGAGAGAGAGCAGAAAGAGCAGAGAGAGAGCAGAGAGAGAGAGCAGAGAGAGAGAGAGAGCAGAGAGCAGAGAGAGAGAGCAGAGAGAGCAAGAAGAGAGCAGAGAGAGAGCAGAGGGAGAGAGCAGAGAGAGAGCAGAGAGAGAAGCAGAGAGCAGAGAGAGCAGAGAGAGAGCAGAGAGAGAGCAGAGAGAGAGCAGAGCAGAGAGCAGAGAGAGAGAGCAGAGAGCAGAGAGAGAGCAGGAGAGAGAGCAGAGAGAGAGCAGAGAGAGAGAGAGCAGAGAGCAGAGAGAGAGAGCAGAGAGCAGAGAGCAGAGAGCAGAGAGAGAGCAGAGAGAGAGAGCAGAGAGAGAGCAGAGAGAGCGAGAGAGAGCAGAGCAGAGAGAGACAGAGAGGAGCAGAGAGAGCAGAGAGCAGAGAGAGCAAGAGAGAGAGCAGAGAAGAGAGAGCAGAGAGAGAGCAGAGAGAGAGCAGAGAGCAGAGAGAGAGAGCAGAGAGAGAGCAGAGAGAGCAGAGAGAGCAGAGAGAGGAACAGAGATAGACGAGGCAGAGAGAGCAGAGAGAGAGCAGAGAGAGCAGAGAGAGAGAGCAGAGAGAGCAAGAGAGAGAGCAGAGCAGAGAGAGAGAGCAGAGAGAGAGCAGAGAGAGCAGAGAGAGCAGAGAGAGAGAGGAGAGCAGAGAGAGAGCAGAAGAAGAGAGCAGAGAGAGCAGAGAGAGAGAGCAGAGAGAGCAGAGAGAGAGAGCAGAGAGAGAGCGAGAGAGAGAGAGCAGAGAGAGAGAGCAGAGAGAGAGAGAGAGAGAGCAGAAGAGAGAGAAGAGAGAGAGGAGAGCAGAGAGAGAGCAGAGAGAGCAGAGCAGAGAGAGAGAGCAGAGAGAGAGCAGAGAGAGCAGAGGAGAGCAGAGAGAGAGCAGAGAGAGCAGAGAGAGAGAGCAGAGAGCAGAGAGAGAACAGAGAGAAGAGCAGAGAGAGAGAGCAGAGAGAGAGCAGAGAGCAGAGAGAGAGAGCAGAGAGAGAGCAGAGAGAGCAGAGAGAGAGAGCAGAGAGAGAGCAGAGAGAGCAGAGAGAGAGAGCAGAGAGAGAGCAGAGAGAGAGACAGAGAGAGAGCAGAGAGAGCAGAGAGAGAGCAGAGAGAGAGAGCAGAGAGAGAGCAGAGAGAGCAGAGAGAGAGAGCAGAGAGAGCAGAGAGAGAGCAGAGAGAGAGCAGAGAGAGAGCAGAGAGAGAGAGCAGAGAGGAGCAGAGAGAGCAGAGAGAGCAGAGAGAGAGCAGAGAGAGAGAGAGAGAGCAGAGAGAGAGCAGAGAGCAGAGAGAGGAGCAGAGAGCAGAGAGAGAGCAGAGAGAGAGAGAGAGAGCAGAGAGAGAGAGCAGAGAGAGAGCAGAGAGAGAGAAGAAGAGAGCAGAGAGAGAGCAGAGAGAGAGCAGAGGCAGAGAGAGAGCGAGAGAGAGCAGAGAGAGAGAGAGAGAGCAGAGAGCAAGAGAGCAGAGAGAGAGCAGAGAGAGAGAGCAGAGAGAGCAGAGAGAGAGCAGAGAGAGCAGAGAGAGCAGAGAGAGCAGAGAGAGAGAGCAGAGAGAGAGCAGAGAGGAGCAGAGAGAGCAGAGAGAGAGCAGAGAGAGAGCAGAGAGCAGAGAGAGAGAGCAGAGAGAGAGCAGAGAGGGAGCAGAGAGAGCAGAGAGAGAGCAGAGAGAGAGCAGAGAGCAGAGAGAGAGCAGAGAGAGAGCAGAGAGAGCAGAGAGAGAGCAGAGAGAGAGCAGAGAGAGAGAGCAGAGAGAGCAGAGAGAGAGCAGAGAGAGAGCAGAGAGGAGCAGAGAGAGCAGAGAGAGAGCAGAGAGAGGCAGAGAGCAGAGAGAGAGCAGAGAGAGAGCAGAGAGAGCAGAGAGAGAGCAGAGAGAGAGCAGAGAGAGAGAGCAGAGAGAGCAGAGAAGAGAGCAGAGAGAGAGAGAGCAGAGAGAGAGCAGAGAGAGAGCAGAGAGAGCAAGAGAGAGAGCAGAGAGAGAGCAAGAGAGGGCAGAGAGAGCAGAGGAGAGCAGAGAGAGAGCAGAGAGAGCAGAGAGAGAGCAGAGAGAGAGAGCAGAGAGAGCAGAGAGAGAGCAGAGAGAGAGCAGAAAGAGAGCAGAGAGAGAGCAGAGAGAGAGAGCAGAGAGAGCAGAGAGAGAGCAGAGAGAGAGAGCAGAGAGAGCAGAGAGAGAGCAGAGAGAGAGCAGAGAGAGAGAGCAGAGAGAGAGCAGCGAGAGAGCAGAGAGAGAGAGCAGAGAGAGAGCAGAGAGAGAGCAGAGAGAGAGAGCAGAGAGAGAGCAGAGAGAGAGAGCAGAGAGAGAGCAGAGAGAGAGCAGAGAGAGAGAGCAGAGAGAGCAGAGAGAGAGCAGAGAGAGAGCAGAAAGAGAGCAGAGA
>NC_135997.1:38061715-38096715 GCF_048128805.1 Centroberyx gerrardi
GAGAGAGCAGAGAGAGAGAGAGCAGAGAGAGCAGAGAGAGAGCAGAGAGAGAGCAGAGAGAGAGATCTCAGTGAGCAGCAGGAGGAACAATCCCAGGCATCAAACTCTCCCAGTGATTTGAAATGAAACAGAGTCAGGTGTCTGAGCAGCAGCTGTTCAGACACCTGACTCTCCACGGCTGATCTGAAGAGAAATGAGTGTTTGCAGGTTCTCCTCTCCTGCGTCTTGTGAATGAATCTGTTTAATGTGACTGAAATGACTCAAATATGGAAACCAGACCTCTGCAGCGTCACACAGATCTGATCTGAACTGAACTGATCTGAACTGAACTGAACTGGTCTGATCTGAACTGAACTGGTCTGATCTGAACTGAACTGATCTGAACTGAACTGAACTGGTCTGATCTGAACTGAACTGATCTGAACTGAACTGAACTGAACTGAACTGGTCTGATCTGAACTGAACTGATCTGAACTGAACTGAACTGGTCTGATCTGAACTGAACTGATCTGAACTGAACTGAACTGGTCTGATCTGAACTGAATGTGTACAGGAGCCGCTCCTGACAAACTGCTCCATGTGTGAACGTGTTGGCGGTTCAGCTGCTGAATCTGATCCGACTCCGCTTCACCTTTGGTTCCAGGTGATGTCACCACCTGTTGGAGGGTGACATCACCTGGCACCAAAGATCAGCCAATAGCAGATGGCCAGTTCAGTACCCTGCTTTTCACCATTAGATGTCAGGCTTCACCACAAATTTGGGTTTGGGGTTTAGTTACTCTTTAAACCAGTAAATTGTTAAACTAGTGAACTTGTTAAACTAGTAAACTTGTTAAACTAGTGAACTGTTAAACTAGTGAACTGTTAAACTAGTAAACTTGTTAAACTAGTGAACTGTTAAACTAGTGAACTGTTAAACTAGTGAACTTGTTAAACTAGTGAACTGTTAAACTAGTAAAATTGTTAAACTAGTAAACTTGTTAAACTAGTGAACTGTTAAACTAGTGAACTGTTAAACTAGTAAACTTGTTAGACTAGTGAACTGTTAAACTAGTGAACTTGTTAAACTAGTGAACTTGTTAAACTAGTAAACTTGTTAAACTAGTAAACTTGCTACCTGCCTCTTCACTTGTCATTGTGGGTCATGTGACCTTCAGCAGGAGAAAGATCTGTCAAAGTGAGACTGGTAACTGACACTTCTCTACAGGTGTGATTAGCTAGTTGCCTTTATGCACGGTCCTTTGTGAGGTTTGTCCTTTGGAGCCTCCGTAGTCCAGCAGCTTGCTGTGGTTCATTTACAAATGTGTTGCGGGTTCTGTCGCCCTCTAGTGGTCAGGAGGAAGTGTGCAGCTTTAAAGGATAAGTTGGTTGATTTTGTTCCTCTATATAATTCCTCTCTTCATCCCTGTAGTTGTTGGACCCACAGACAGTATTGTCTGTAGCTGTTGGACCCACAGACAGTATTGTCTGTAGTTGTTGGACCCACAGACAGTATTGTCTGTAGCTGTTGGACCCACAGACAGTATTGTCTGTAGTTGTTGGACCCACAGACAGTATTGTCTGTAGTTCTTGGACCCACAGACAGTATTGTCTGTAGTTGTTGGACCCACAGACAGTATTGTCTGTAGTTCTTGGACCCACAGACAGTATTGTCTGTAGTTCTTGGACCCACAGACAGTATTGGCCCTCTGTGGCTCCACAGGGAGCTGAGAGGAAACATGACTCAGTTCCTCCGTTACGCAACTTTCACTAATCAGGAAATCACAGAACTATTTATTTATTCTATAGAAACACGTCGGTCTCCGGATCGACTTCTCTGGAATATTCTGACAAACAGTTTGGACTCACAGCAAGAGGCAGCGGAGCTTCAACTGACAGCTGACTGGAGACAATACTGTCTGTGGGTCCAACAGCTACAGACAATACTGTCTGTGGGTCCAACAGCTACAGACAATACTGTCTGTGGGTCCAACAGCTACAGACAATACTGTCTGTGGGTCCACAGCTACAGACAATACTGTCTGTGGGTCCACAGCTACAGACAACACTGTCTGTGGGTCCACAGCTGCAGGAGGAGGAGAGGAGTTATATAGCTGTAATGTGTCTCTGTCTCTCTGCAGATCTCCATCAGGAATGATAGAAAGCACTCCGCAGCTGTTTGGAAACGGCTGGAGAGTCTCGTCCGCCTGTTCTCCGAGCCTCAGCCCGCCGCAGCTCGACCCGTGTGACACGCACCAGCAAGCCGGTGGGTTCGCTCCTCCTGTAGGTGTCGCTTCCTGCAGGTGTCACTTCCTGTAGGTGTCACTTCCTGTAGGTGTCACTTCCTGTAGGTGTCACTTCCTGTAGGTGTCGCTTCCTGTAGGTGTCGCTTCCTGTAGGTGTCACCTCCTATAGGTGTCACTTCCTGTAGGTGTCTTCCTGTAGGTGTCGCTTCCTGTAGGTGTCGCTTCCTGCAGGTGTCACTTCCTGTAGGTGTCACCTCCTATAGGTGTCGCTTCCTGTAGGTGTTGCTTCCTGTAGGTGTCACCTCCTATAGGTGTCGCTTCCTGTAGGTGTTACTTCCTGTAGGTGTCGCTTCCTGTAGGTGTCACCTCCTATAGGTGTCGCTTCCTGTAGGTGTTGCTTCCTGTAGGTGTCGCTTCCTGTAGGTGTCGCTTCCTGTAGGTGTCACCTCCTATAGGTGTCACTTCCTGTAGGTGTCTTCCTGTAGGTGTCGCTTCCTGTAGGTGTCACCTCCTATAGGTGTCACTTCCTGTAGGTGTCTTCCTGTAGGTGTCGCTTCCTGTAGGTGTCACCTCCTGCAGGTCACACCTCCTATAGGTGTCACTTCCTGTAGGTGTCACTTCCTGCAGGTGTCACCTCCTATAGGTGTCACTTCCTGTAGGTGTCGCTTCCTGTAGGTGTCGCTTCCTGTAGGTGTCACCTCCTATAGGTGTCACTTCCTGTAGGTGTCACTTCCTGTAGGTGTCACTTCCTGTAGGTGTCACTTCCTGCAGGTTCAGCAGCTCTTCTCCAGACTGAGCAGGAAGAGGTTCATGAACTTTGACATCACTGAAGTTGTTGATAGCTGATATTTTGTGCTGATATTCAATATCTTTAAATTTGAGCTCTGAAACATTCAGAGCATCATGGGACACTGATGAAACTTTTTTAGGGTTTTGGCACAAAAATCCTTCTTGAACAATTAAACACATAATTAAAATATCTAAAAAAGAAAATCAAATGTCCTGTCAGGTTTTCAGACAATTTTTCTGTATCTGTGGTCAAGAGGAATCTGCAACAGGATGATGATGATGATGATGATGATGATGATACCTCTCCTCTTTCCTCTCCTCTCCTCCTCTCATCTGCTCTCCTCTCCTCCTCTCCTCTCCTCTGCTCTCCTCTTATCTCCTCTCTCCTCTCCTCTCCTCTCCTCTCCTCTCTCTTCCTTTCCTCTCTCCTCTCCTCTTCTCTCCTCTTATCTCCTCTCTCCTCTCTCCTCTCCTCTGCTCTCCTCTCCTCCTCTCCTCTCCTCTGCTCTCCTCTCCTCTCTCCTCTCCTCTCTTCTCCTCCCCTCTGCTCTCCTCTCCTCTCTCCTCTCCTCTTCTCTCCTCTTATCTCCTCTCTCCTCTCCTCTCCTCTCCTCTCCTCTCCTCTCTCTTCCTTTCCTCCTCTCCTCCTCTCTCTTCCTTTCCTCCTCTCCTCCTCTCCTCCTCTTCTCTCCTCTCTCCTCTCCTCTTATCTCCTCTCCTCTCCTCTCCTCTCTCCTCCTCTCCTCCTCTCCTCTTCTCTCCTCTTATCTCCCCCTCTCCTCTCTCCTCTCCTCTTATCTCCTCTCTCCTCTCCTCTCTCTTCCTTTCCTCCTCTCCTCCTCTCCTCCTCTTCTCTCCTCTCTCCTCTCCTCCTCTCCTCCTCTCCTCCTCTCTTCTCTCCTCAGCGTCCTACGCCACAGAGATGTGTGACCTGCTGAACCAGGATCTGTTCTCCTCCTGTCATGAGTACCTGAGCCCGTCAGTGTTCCAGCAGCAGTGTCGTTCGGACACCTGTAAGTGCGGGACGCCCTGCCTCTGCTCCGCCCTCGCTCACTACGCCCGCCGCTGCCGCAAGTACTCCGTCATCATCGAGTTTCGCCTGCAGGTCCCGGACTGCGGTGAGTCTCCATCATGTTACCCTGTCTGTTTCCTTCAGGACAGAAGCTGGCGGACCCGCTCATTAGCATATCAATGGAAAACTTAATCTATATCGTGTGAATATTGTGCTTTACTGTAGCAAGTTAACAAGTTAGCAGCTAAAATATTTTAGGCTAACGTTACACACCAGGAAGAACAACAGTCTCCAGCTTTTTGAATGTGATTGGTTCTCGCTCCACAGCCTCTCGCTCCTCCTTTGTATAAATGAGGACCACATATCCCATCATGCTGTGCGCACACAATAATTCACTTCTCACACAGTGAATGGAGGCGAACTGTTTGCCTTGTGATACTGTGACTGAAGTTCATTCACTTCAAATGACAGAACTGTCTCATTGCATCATTCCAAGATGAAGATGTTTTTTCTATTCATTCAGTGATAATACATGTTTAAGATAAACAAATGTTTTTCCTAATTCTTTATAAGCGCTTTGTTAAGTTTTTATAATGAAAATGTTTCAACTCTCTGCTGTAACACTGCGATCGATAACCAAGTCGATCAGTTTCATCTCAATGGGTTTGATCCACAGGATCCTGATATTAAATTCAGAAACACATCACAGATTAAATGTGATCGTGTCGTTAGAGATCAAAGAATCTGGTAGAGAAAACAAACTGTCCTTCAGAATAATGTTGCAGGAATCTGAATGTTTAGATGAGGGTTAGGGTCAGCTTGTTGTGTGAAGGTAACTGAAGTAACTGAAGTAAACTGAAGTAACTGAAGTAACTGAAGTAAACTGAAGTAACTGAAGTAACTGAAGTAAACTGAAGTAACTGAAGTAACTGAATTAAACTGAAGTAACTGAAGTAACTGAAGTAACTGAAGGTAACTGAAGTAACTGAAATAACTGAAGTAACTGAAGTAACTGAAGTAACTGAAGTAACTGCTCAGCCTGCTGTAGTGAACGGTGCCCCCTGTCCCGCAGCGCTGCAGTGTCCCGACACCATGCAGTACGGGAGCTGCGTGTCGTCCTGCCAGCGCCGCTGCTCCGCCCTGTCCGTCCCGCAGCGCTGCGGGACGGAGTGCGAGGAGGGGTGCGTGTGTCCGCCCGGCTCCTTCTACAACCACAGAACGCACACCTGCGTGGCCAGGTGAGCCGGCGGGAGCGGGGTCATGTCATGAGAAATGATATTTGATGGAAATGTCTGCAGATACAGAGCGTTTCATTGTTCCAGGGAACCCTGTGGCACACAAAGAGCATCTTTCACTGAGTCAGAGGAGTCAGAGGAGTCTGAGCAGCAGGCTGGGCGGCCTCAGCTGCCGCCTGCTGCTGCTGTGAACTGCATTAAACGGCTAACTGGCTAGCGGCGCGCCGCTGGCTAGAGTTGCTGCACCAAACAAGTCTTGTCAAAGTGATATTTGTATCTGCTCTGAAGTTTAGGTCAGCCTTTAAGTGGAAAGCCTTGTATCTTTCCCGCAGACATTATAGAGCCAGCGGACCTCAGTAATTGCGCTCTCTCTTTCAGCTCGCTCTGCCCTAGAAGACATGCAGCTTAATTCCTCTTAAATGTCCCCAGGTTTTTACATCCTAGTGCAGCGCGGTGCCTTACTTACCATGGACTAGAGTTACATCAAGGAATTCACCGTGAAACCCCCCTTTCATTCCCAGTCGAGCCGGGGACGACACAGATATCTGATAACCAGTGAGAAAGAATTTGTAGTACAGAGGCCGATGTGTGGCGCTGGCCTATATGTTACAAAGGCTTTCAGCCTCCAGTAAACAAGTTTACCACGACTTGGCTTCACAGACGAATCAGAAAAGAAAAAACTCACAGGGAGAAGTTTGTCTAAACAGCTGAAATAAATCAGCAAGAGTTTTGGATGTAGATTCTACATCCAGTACAGGAGAAGCTTTGCTCATATTTATTGTATATATACAGTGTGTGTGTGTGTGTGTGTGTGTGTGTGAGTGTGTGTGTTCATAGAGAGAAAGAGGGAAACACTGTGTTGTGTTTCTGAGGGTGTGTGTGTGTGTTTAATAGAGAGAGACCGGAGTATTTGCCCTAAAAGCAGGTAATGCCATCAGTGATCTGAGTTGGTAAACACACCGTCACCTTGTGTGTGTGTGTGTGTGTGTGTGTGTGTGTGTGTGCGTGTGTGTGTGTGTGTGTGTGTGTGTGTGTTTCCAGGAGCGAGTGTCCCTGCAGTTTCCTCGGGGCAGATTATGACCCGGGTGATGTCATCATGACGTCAGCAGGAGTTCAGTAAGTTCTGACATCACATCCTGTTTTCACCTCCAACAGATTTAAACAGAACCAACAGATCCCAAATTAACCTCCAGTAGATCCCAGGGATCCCTGTGTTTAGCCTCCAACAGATCCTGGATTTAACCAGATCCTTGTTCTGAGCCAGCAGAACCAGATCCAGCAGGTTTCTGTGCTGATCTCCATGTGACTCTGTTCCCTGCAGGATCTGTCAGAACGGGAAGCTGGTCTCCCAGACCCACACCGGTGAGTTTGAAACTTTCTCAGTCCAGTCCTGTTTTCTCTTGAGCTGATACTCAGCAGGCCGGTGCTTTGGTTTCATATGTCGGGTCACAGCAACTTATATTTCCCTGCAGGTGAATATATTTTATAATAATTCTAACATTTATTTATACAGCGCTGCTACAAAGTGACAAAGAGCTTGACATTTTGATTTGATTTGAAAAAGCTACAGCTGAATGATGAACACAGACTGCGAGTCAGAGGACTGGAGACAGTCTCCATCTTGTTTCTGCTGCTCTTCCCACGGATCACCTGTCAATCAAACAGTGTGGGCGGAGCTTGGGTTTCCTGTTGCTGCAGTTTGAGTTTCTCTTCTCTGTCTGTTCAGTCATGGTGGCTATCGCTGCTCATGCTAACTACCCAGTTCTTCTTCTGCTGTTTATTCCAAACAAACTGGAAACGTAAAACGCATCACTTCCTGTGACTCCGGCTGTTTAGAACAGACAGAGGAGATTTATGAAGTGATACAGGCTGGATCACTGCTGAGTTAGAGAGAGAGAGGAGAACTGACATTTATTAATCAAAATGTCACACAGTATTACTACAAGAACTGATTTTCAAAAGCAGGATAGCAAAGTGTTGATTGAGGCGAAGCAGCAACAGGTTTCCTCACAGTCTGGATGGAACCTGGTTCAGTTTCCCTCTTCAGGATCGGTGTGGATTTTGTCTTCAAACTGAATTCTTCTTCTCCTCCTGCAGACACGTTGTGTCCGGCGGGCCAGCTGTACCTGAACTGCTCAGAGGGGGAGGACGGGGTCCTGCTGGACAGGGGCGTGGCCTGCGAGCAGACCTGCGAGTCCCACCTGCTCAACCTCACCTGCTCCGCTCACGAGCCCTGTGTGGCCGGATGCTCCTGTCCTGCTGGGTGAGTCCAGGTTTACACACACTTTACTTTGCTTTAGTTTAGCTGTGAACAGATCAGTTTACCAGTGAGGAACTCTTTCTTTGCTCCTGCTGATAACACAGAACTGTAGACAGTAACACTGCTGAATACTGGGCAAGAGACGCCATGTTGCCAGAATCCAATCACATTCATCTTTCATTTGACTGTGAAATCTTTAATATTGCACTTGAGCAGCATGCTTTGGGGTGAACTTTGATCAGTAAAGGTTTAGGTTTAGTTTATTTGTGTAAAAGATAAAAACGGTGGAAAAGAAGAGAAGAGAAGTGATACAAACTGCAGGTGAGACGGAGAAAAGAAATCAAAAGCCAGATGAAAACTCAACAAGGAGACAGATACATAAAACCATGAATAAGTCAGAATAATAAAATCAATCACTGAACATCTGCATTAGCTGGCGTGCCTGCACTGCTTGCAGATGAATCTGATTGGTTGAAAATGATTCATCGTTGTAGAGTCGTACCATCGAGCCTCAGTCTGAGTCTTCCTCTCTGCTGGTCTGTCTTAAAACAAATCTTAAAAGAAAATGATTTATTGTTGTCTCTGCATTCAAAAAATCGCTCTGAGATCAAACCAAAACTATAGTTATATTTTTGGATGATTTTATAGTTATCGTTGTCGTGGAAACACAGTCAGTCTGTTCACTCAGAGCGGTTATAGTTATAGTTGTGTTTATAGTCTTTCTGCATGTGAATGGGTCACACCAGTTACTGTGCCACTGAACCCCCAGACGCACAAGGTCCACCAGTAGAAACCAGTAGAAGACTGTGTTGTACTGGGCAGCTCCCAGTAGAAACCAGTACAGACTGTGGTCATACTGGGCAGCTCCCAGTATACTGTGTGTCAGTGTGTGAGTGCAGCAGGCTGGTGGGACAGAGCAGAGCTTCCTCCTGGTAAATAAAGGTCAGCGGAGCGTAGGCAGAGAGAAACCTGAGGCTGGGAGTCGTGTCACTGAAGCTGAGCTCAGCCGCAGGAATAATCCTCCGACCTTCCTCCCGCCGCGACGGGGCGGCGGGCCGGGGGAACCGAAAAATCCCCCTGGTGACGCCGCGGGGGGGAATCTTCCGTTTGGCTCGACTCCTCCTGACTGTTACCGAAGAGTCTGCAGGATCCTCTCAGGCTGCGGGGGCTCACAGTGAACTCAGTAAGTCTACTCACAGATTCCCAGCAGCAGCTCCCGTGCGTCAGATCGATCTGCGGAGATGTTTTGTCGACGATGCGTCCAGGAGACACATGTCCTCGCAGCTCGCCACCGCTGGACCGACGTTACGGAGCAGATTACTGTCATCTGATCCCTGTAATCCCTCTGCTGCGGGCTGAAGGAGGTTAAGTGGTTTCATTCTGCGACATAAACCAGGAGTCATCCTGACTACAATATCACCCAGCAGGGTTAGCACAACACATCCTAGCTTATGACACCTTTGCAGGTCTTTACACAGATTATATTACTGTGACTCACAGGTCGCCTCCGGCCTGACAACACAGCTCTGTGCTTTATGGTTTTCAGGCACGGCATCATCACTGATACACAGGTTTGGTATTATAATAAATTAAAGTAATAACCTTTATATATCACTTATCTAAAAGCACAGTTTACAAAGTGCTTTACCTGAATGATATGACACAGAAAAAAGGAGATCAGAATTGAGAAACATTCAAAAATAAAAACATGAGAAACAACAGAAGATTATAAAGTGGCAAATCAAAACAACTCAAACAAACACAAAGTCCACAAGATAAATGAAGCGTGAGTCTGATCCAGATGAGTCCCAGTCTGCGGTTCATCTGACATCATGATCCCTGACACAGAGGAAGGTATTTGGTGTTTGGACGCCTCGTTCTGATTGGACGCTCCCGGCTCCGCCTGCTTCCACCGCTGATTCACCGATTCCCGTTAAGCAGCGCGACCTTTACAGTGACGGGAACCCTACACACTCGAGCATCATGGGAACTAAATCTGGCCCAGAAAAGCCTGTCATGAGTGTTTAATAACTCCCTGCAACTTGATAGTTTGGCAGCTAATTTTGTGGTAAATATGGACACAAAGAGGCTTTATCCTGCTGCTGATGTCTGTATTGATAAGTGGAGCGACCTGCTGCGTGACGTCATGCCTCGAGTCACGCCAGGTCACATTATTTACTGTTTACTGTGTTAAGTGTTTCTGAGAAACTACTTTGTCACAAAGTCTCTAAGAACATAAACACATGTAACAAAATACATGTGAAAGTGTTAGCGTGTTAGCGTTAGTTAGGTGTGTGCCAGCTGTGAGCGTCTTGGCAAATAATAATAATGCTAATAATAATAACTTTATTTGTATAGTACTTTGCATACAAATGATGTACTAAAATCAAATCAACAGTAATAACTAGTACAACTCAGCTAACGTTACTGCTAACATGCACTTAGCAAGGCCTGCTACGCTAACGCTACATCCTCAAAACGTTTTAAACCCTCTGACAGTGAAGAAGTCCAACAGACAAAATGCAAAACCTAAACCAAACCGTCTGATGTTGTGAAACGTCGCGACTCTTCAGCAAACCAGGGAGCTGAAATGAATCTTCTGCTAGAAGCCAAACACTTCAACAAGACATCTGAGTTGTGGAGAAATTAGAATAAAATACCAAGACGTACATTTCTAACAGGTTACCCCCATTGATGTTCAGTGCACATCATGTTTTTCAGAGGACCTTCAGTACTTTGTCCTCGCCGGCTCTCTGAACACTCAGCAGTTTAGTCACTGACTTTGTTTTTGACGACAACATTATATAACGATGCTGATAAACTCAATTTGAAATCTAAAATTCATTTTTAATTCTTTCATTTCAAAGCTTGACTGCTGTCTGACCTGCAGCAGTAACAGTCAGATCTTCCATTTGGTTTTCTGCTACACCAGACAACAGATGTGAAGCAGCAGCATCTGTCATATTAATGATTCTCTTAGATGACTATCGTGAAAAAGGAAAAAAATCCACCAGAAAGCAAAGTCAACTGCGAGGTATTCATCTGCAGCAGGACTTAAAACCCCTAATGGGGAATAATTAGCGGAGGTGCTGACAGCAGCATCCATTGTGTTTTCATCCACAATGGCACACTTTGTTTATGATCAAAATGTCGACCATTCATGCATTCCTCATTTTGTGACAATTAGCCTAACGAGTCCTGTGAACTCGTATGAACCTGGACTTCAGGTGCGGCGGAAGCTCACACAGCAGCGGGCCGCAGCTAGCGCTAGCTTAGCTGCTGCTGCAGTAGAAACAGCAGTAATGAATACAATGTAAAACAAACGGCCGCTGAATGAGCTAGCTTGTCGGCGGCACACGCTCCAGCATGCCGAAGGTCTAGCTTTCACTGAGCTGGACGGGCCGAGCGCCGCTGCAGCCAGACGGCAGATCGCCTCTTTACTTCACAAAGCAACGTATTGAAAGACTGCAGGACTCACAGCTGAAGCCCAGTCTACCTCCTTTGAAGGATTAAATCAGGCCAACCTGGAACCAACTGCAGTAAACATTCACATGAATTCGAGGCGTTTGGTCGGTGAAACGACCAAATGTTGAGTTAGCTTACAGGTTAGGTCAATGTGTATTTGTAGAAAATAAAGATATTTTGATTAAGTATATATTTGAATACAGAAATTTACATATTAAAGTTTCTTGTTGGCTAATCACTCTCATTTATACTGACTAAATGAATTGATGCGTCATCCTGTTTATTTTAGCGTTATCTAAACTGTGCCAGACTCTGCCAGCCGATCACAGAGAGACGCTTCTGTCTCAGCATCACATCCCTCCAGCTCCTCCTCTCTTCCCTCTGGAGAGCGAAGGCATCAGACGCTCATTCAGCTGCTGTTTTCTCTCTCACTTTATGCTGTAAATTGCTGCTTTTCTTATTGATGCCATAAAGACTCAGATGTCTGCTGTGAAAGACATCAGTCAGACCAACTGCTATCGCTGATAATGTTAATGGTGATATCATCATTATCTGCATCTCTCTTTCTCTTTTGAACACACACACACACACACACACACACACACACTCACACGCACACACACACACACACACACACACTCACACAACTCATGACTACACTCTAGCTTAACTTATTTGCTGTAATTGTCATTTATGCATTTGTTGTTGTTGTACTTCTTCTGTAACTGATGTTAAAGGATAGGTTCAGTGATACGAGTCTCTTCCTCCTGTAGCTGTTGGACCCACAGACAGTATTGTCTCCAGTCAGCTGTCACAGACAATACTGTCTGTGGGCCCAACAACTACAGACAATACTGTCTGTGGGCCCAACAACTACAGGAGGAAGAGAGGAGTTATATAGAGGAACTAAATCTATGAACTGATCCTTTAACATCAGTTATGGAAGAAGCGGAGGAGAATAAGGTGTAGCATTAAATTCAAGAACAAAATGCACTGACAGGAAGAACCTTTGCCTTGCTGCGACGCCTCGCTGCTGGCCGCTCCTGGCGGCCGGACGCTTCTCGCTCACCGGACCGTCTGGCTCACCATGAGACGCATTTGCATCTTCCTCAGTCACATTTACATTGTCTGATAGAATTAAATGAAGAATGAGAGTCATGTTTATGAGGATTTATTCATAATGTTCACGTAGGTCAAGAGAATGAATTATTTTGGATTCTTTGATCAGAGTAATTGATACAGCGGCTTGGCGGGCGGATAAAGGAAGCTGTTAACACCGTTTTATCTGGGGTGTAACTCTACTCAGATGAACCTGAGGTTTGTGGCGGGACCATTCAGTGTGTCACTTCATTGTCCGCTCCCTCGCCAGTGGATATAGCTCAACCCTGGATATTACAAGATACTTATCAGCTCCGTCTAGCAGCGTGGAAAGCAAATGGAGGGATCCAGACAAAGACTGTTTCTCTCTGTATCTCTGAGAATCCTAATTGTCTGGTTTTCTCATGTAGCTAACGAGTGTTACCGCTTTTCATCCGCGGTCGCCCACCCCGAGCCTCTCTCTCGTTCCCTGGCATCGCTCCGGAGGTTTGGCTCTCCCTCTGTCGCTGCCTTGGCAGACGACAGTCTGCATATCTGGGTTAGGGACGAACCCCCAAGCTGCGGCCAATCTGTCTCCTGTTA
This sequence comes from Centroberyx gerrardi, assembly GCF_048128805.1. Taxonomy (NCBI): domain Eukaryota; kingdom Metazoa; phylum Chordata; class Actinopteri; order Beryciformes; family Berycidae; genus Centroberyx; species Centroberyx gerrardi. The sequence continues at coordinate 38,074,382 of NC_135997.1, forward strand.
GCCCGCAGTTCAGTTAGTGATCATAGTTCAAAACTAGATCACAATGGGTTCTGAAGCTGTTTCTTGGACTAACTGTTGAGTGATCGAGGGTTTGATTGTGATCAAGGACAGAAGCAGCTGTGTTCTCCCTCTGGACGGTTCATCTCAGATCTTAAGGTGCCGTCACTTTTCTTTGGTCCGAACCGTCGGGAAAAGTTTTGAGCCAGGGCTTGTAAACAAAAGTCACATGACTCACAACTAGCTTGTTTATTGGACAGAGTTTTGGTAACCTGTCATCCTGCCAGATTTGGCGAGGGGGGGGGGGTTGCATGACGTCCGATTTCAGTCTCTGTAACTTTAGCTAAGCATGGTGTGCTCTTCTTCTGTGGTGTTCACACCAGTTCAGAACACATGAAGAAACAGCTGAATATGAGCATCAGCCCAGACTTCATTTTGTTCTGCTAGGCTTTCCGTCTCCTTCTACCCATAATCCCTTGTGTTTCGGGGCGGTTTCCTGTAGTTGGAGTGTCAGTTCTCTTGTTAGAGGACCGAGACTCTCACTGCCGTTATTTGGTGCCACCAGAGGTCAAAGATCATTGTTCACCTGGACAAACCAACCAACTGAAGGAGGAGAAGAAACCGATCAGAACATTAGGTGTGAACTCAGCCTTATGAAGTTTGTCTGACGGTCTTATCCAGAGCGACTTACAGTGAGTGACTGGGTAGGGGTCGGGTGTCTTGCTCAAGGATGCTTGGGCAGGGCATGCTGGGTATTTTGGGGATTGAATCTGTGAACCTTTGGTTACAGGATAGTTTCTCAAAACCACCAGGCCACTTTGCCTCCTGCAAGATTAAGGAGGAAGCAGGATGTGAAGCAGAATACTTCTGCATCACAACAATCTGTTGATCTCTCTGAGCCAAACTCTGTCTTCTATGTGCTGTAGAATTGTTTGCTTTCAGACCTAAATATTGTTTTAATGTTAAATAAATCTGTTTGCTCCCAGCTTGCTGAAACATGGCGACGAGTGCTTTGAACCTGCCGCCTGCCCGTGTCTGTGGAAGGGGAAGGAGTATTATCCTGGGGACCGGGTGTCCAACCCCTGCCACCAGTGGTACGTTTGGATCCAGATGGAAAGATCACATCAAGCTTCTGCTAAATGGAAATTATTCACTGTTTATTAAAATAGCAAGTCTGGTGTTTCCACATGATGATGTTATTTTATGCTTTAACTTTTCTCCCTTCAGTCAGCCTTATTAGATCTTTATTAGCGACGTTACGCTGACGTAATTTGTCTTCCATTTTTACGCGGCGGACAAATTTGTATGACCTTCACCAAGCATCCGCCGACAATATCTGGCAGAATTAAGACAAATCTCCAACAACGTCGCTAATTTTTCTTGGTCAGATTTTGCTTGAAGTGATGAGTCCTGAGATTGTCACAGCAGTGAAAGTGGCCACCTGATATCCATAATTCTCTGTTGTCACGGGGCAGAATGCGGCCTGGAAAACAGACCGGGCCTTGTGCGACTCTTTCATTCCCTCGGCTTCAGACTCTCATCTCTGCTGAAAGGAAACACTCTCCCAGTGATCTCAGTCATTCTCCTCCTCCATTCTCCCATCCTTCCATTTCTTCTTCCAGCGGTAGCCGGGGAAGAAGACGTAGATGACAGCCTAATAGCGCAATGAGCGGTGATTCAACATTTGGCAATTCACCGGCCGCTTTTCTGCCCGCAGTAAACCGGCTCCCGACAAAAGGAGGCCATTAGATGTGAAAAAAATGTCCTTGCATTAAGTGGGAACAAGTTGCTGCTGAATCCCGCTGGCTGAAGCTGTGCTGTCTTTGTAGTGTCTGCCAACACGGGACGTTCCAGTGCGTGTTCCGGCCGTGTCCGTCCGTCTGCACGGCCTACGGAGACCGCCACTACCGGACGTTCGACGGTCTGCTGTTCGACTACGTCGGGGCATGTAAAGTCTATCTGATAAAGGTATTAAACACCCTGCACCTATGGTCACGTTTCTTACATTTACACTCACATTTACATGTAAGGCATTTAGCTGAAGCTCATCCAAACTTACGAGTGCAGCAGTAGAAGCAAGGAGGTCAAGGGTCAGAGCCAATGTGTCCAGACAATAGAAGGAACAAGTTTTGTTTCTAGAATTATGTAGAATCATGTATGCAAGAGAAGTGATAAATGACGAAATAAGACCAAAGGAGAAAATGCAGACATACCAGACATTTTCAGAGGGAAAATGGCGGATGGGAAGGTGAAGAGACAAAGTTTCAACAGGAAACTGGTTTGATTAAGGCAGTGGAAGAAGCAATAAAGTACTGCTTTTGCCTCAAGAGGAATTATTGGGGGAAAAAGTGTTGGTTTCCTGTCAGCTGTCTGCTGGCTCGTTGGCTGAGAGTTCATGAAATAACTCAACACATAACACAACTCAGAAAGGTTCAAAAGTCAAAGAATATATCTTAGACTGCAAGGTTAGCGGATGCTGAATTATGAAAGCATGAAAGGGGAAGGTACGAGAGGCTTTTGACATCCAGGCCTGGACTGTTGTTCGTGGTTCTTAGTGTTCAGAGTTGTGGTTCCCTGTCCCAGCAGAGCAGCGCCGATGTGATGCTCAGTGTGACGGCCGAGAACGTCGACTGCTTCGACAGCGGAGTCATCTGCAGGAAATCCCTGCTGATCAACATCAACAGATCCTTCATCGTGTTCGACGACGACAGCGGGAAGCCGGTAAGAGTCTTCTTCACCCCTGTAGTCTCGCTAAAGAATGGATATCTGTTATTGGTAGCAGATTATCAGCACAGTCTCATAACATTTTGTGAAATGAGCACAAACTCTGAATTTTAAGACATTGTGCTCATTTCACGAAATGTCAGTCCCTTGGAGACAAAGCTCCACAGTATAGAGGACTGAACACGACACAGGGGATCATGTGACCTCTGTTCCACACTGGCTGCTGCTCAGTTTTGACTTTTACTTTTAAGGCTCCATCAGATCTGACTCTAGTTTACATCTTGGATCTGTTAGCGCCTTATTTCCCAGGATGCAGCAGGCCCAAACTCTGGGCTGAAGGCCGGAGGGGACCAGGCCTCCGTAGTCCTGAGGCGTCACTCATATTTATTAAATCACTTGTTAAGAATATTTCAGTGTTTCTGTAACGCGGAGCTGCTGTCGCCCTGCAGAACCCGTCCAGTGTGATCGACCGGAGGCAGAGCATGTTCATCTGGCCGGCCGGATACTTCACTGTGGTTCACTTCCCCGAGGAAGACGTGACGGTCCTCTGGGACCGCAAGACCACCGTCCACGTCCAGGTCGGACCCCGCTGGCAGGTAGGAGAGGCCGGCGGCTCGCTGCTGTTTCCTCAGAGCGAAGTGTGAGAAGCTGCGCTGTATTTTAGCATTTAGCTGATGCTCTAATCTGGAGTGATTTATAATGAACGCAAGTCTAGAATAAGTTTGAAGACCATTACAGGCGTTACAGTTAAAGTTGCTTTGTCTCATTTTAACCATCAGTATATAATTGTCAGATTAACAGTGTTACCTTGTTATAACTGTAAACCAGTGAGAGCCTGGTGGAGTCGATTGCTCTCCTCTCTCTCACTCCGGTAGTATTGTTAGTTAGAAGAGGAAAATATGTGGAAAATATGTGATCTGGTTGATGATGTTACTGATGTGCGGGTGTTCAGGGAAAGCTGAGCGGACTGTGTGGGAACTTCGACCTGAAGACGGTGAATGAGATGCGGACGCCAGACAACATCGACTCCCCGACGCCTCAGGAGTTTGGAAACAGCTGGACGGCAGCAGAGGCAAGTTCTGCCCCGCAGGAACGCTGCAGAACAACGTCTGAATACACAACAAGCAGCTAGAACCAGAACAAGCTGAGTCAGCTTGTTGTGGTGTGGCTGTAGATCCATTCAGTAACGTTCTCAGTAAAAGTGAATAGTGTGATAAGGTGGATTTGGTTACTGTGACACAGTAAACTGTCTTGTCTTTAGCCCTAGTCTCTACTCCAAAACACTCGAAAGGATTTATGAAGGAGGCAAAATGATAATGAGCGAACCTTTGTGACGCCACAAAGTTACGGAAGTCCAAACGGCTCGTTTAGAGGCTCGCTTTTCTAATATGGATTGTGTGGATTTAGTTTTGATGCTTTCACCATGTTTAGATACACATCCAACTCCTTTATCATCACAGAGGAGAGGGAGTCCTGCTTTACACCAGATGGACCTTTAAATTTCAGTGAACGTTTTTCTTATTTAACTGACCATTACCTTAACCCAAACCTTAACCAAGTTGTTTTAGTTCCTAAACTGAACCAGAATCCAGTTTGTGGTGGAGGAACGTCATTTTCACATAATTCATGTCCACAACATAAACTCATCTCGTGTGTGTGTGTGTGTGTGTGTTCTGTGCAAAGCTGTGTTACTGATAACACTGGGAAATGTTGAGTTTACCAAATACTGCAGTATCCTCCAGAAAGACTCAGATGACAAACTTAGCGTTGTCCAGTCAGTGTGAAGAAACAGCATTTCTTAATACTGACACCTGAAGCCTGGAATCAGAGATCTCTAATCAGTACACACTCCTAAAGAGTAGTAATCCAACCAAACTGTGTGTGTGTGTGTGTGTGTGTGTGTGTGTGCAGTGTGTGAACAGCCCGGACATCAGACACCCCTGCAGCCTCAGCCCGCTCAGAGAGCCCTTTGCGAAGCGGCAGTGTGGCGTTCTGCTCGGCGAGGTTTTCCAGGCCTGCCACCCGGTGGTGAGTACCGGGACGACGCCTGACGCTCAGCCAATCACAGGGCTGCTGCCGGTCACATGGGCTGCCACTCACCCCTCACTGCTCTGTGGAAAGAAAGGGTCCAAAACAAAACTGGGATAAATTCACTTTGAAAATGACTTGTATTGGTCAACAAAAGATTCTCTGAACACATATAGAGATGTCTTTATAAAAAATGTTAATGAATTGGAAAAATCACTTTCTGAATTGGTTGACTGACTCTCTTGATTTGTGTGTTTATGGATTTATATGAACATCCATCATATATTTTTGAATATTGTTCTAAATACTTTATTTATAAATATATAAATACCTTCTGATCCCATAAGTTCACTGGTATAAGAAGTGAAATCAGCAGTTCTCCTTCTCCTGGCCCTGAGGCGGGTGTGAGTGTGCAGAACCGATGGTGTGTGTGTGTTGTACCTGCAGTGTGTGTGTGTGTTGTATCAGCAGTGTGTGTGTGTGTAGTACCTGCAGTGTGTGTGTGTGCAGTACCTGCAGTGTGTTGTGTGTGTAGTACTTGCAGTGTGTGTGTGTGTAGTACCAGCAGTGTGTGTGTGTGTTGTATCAGCAGTGTGTGTGTGTGTAGTACCTGCAGTGTGTGTGTGTGTAGTACCTGCAGTGTGTTGTGTGTGTTTAGTACCTTTAGTGTGTGTGTGTGTAGTACCAGCTGTGTGTGTGTGTGTAGTACCTGCAGTGTGTGTGTGTGTAGTACCTGCAGTGTGTGTGTGTGTAGTACCTGCAGTGTGTTGTGTGTGTAGTACCTGCAGTGTGTGTGTGTGTAGTACCTGCAGTGTGTGTGTGTGTAGTACCTGCAGTGTGTGTGTGCGTAGTACCAGCTGTGTGTGTGTGTGTTCAGGTGGATGTCACCTGGTTCTACATGAACTGCCTGGCGGACACGTGCGGCTGCAGTCGGGGCGGAGACTGCGAGTGTTTCTGCAGCAGCGTGGCGGCGTACGCCCAGCGCTGCTGCCACCAGGGCGTTCCCGTCGACTGGCGCTCGCCCTCCATGTGCCGTAAGCCCCGCCCACTTCACTCAGAGATTAGAAGCCTCCTTAAAATCACTTTTTAAATGATTTCATTTGGCCCTACCTAAAACAGCTGGAGCAGTGAAACTGAGAGAAACATCCTCAGTGACTAGTATAGATATATATATATATATATATATATATATATATATATAAGTACAGAAGCAGACTGTATCAACAGCATTTATGAGAATATTCTTTGTTGAGTGGAAATCTAAACTCTCATCATGAACTTTGAACTTTAAAACACAGTATTGTTCCACTGTATTGGTTTGTTGGTCTAACCCTAACTCAGCTTCTTGTCTTGTGTAACTTTGTGTCTTCAGTTTGTCTTGACTGTGAAACACTTTATAAGCTTTGTTTTAGAAAACTATTATAATCATCCGTATTATTAATATTGCTAAGTGTGTGTTTGTGTACTAACTGTGTTTCTCTCTCTCTGCAGCGTATGACTGTGAGTTCTACAACAAAGGTGCGTCCAGTCGCTTCTGTCTTCAGTCTGATGTTTTCCTGTCTTCACGCTGTGCGGCCACCAGGTGGCGCAGGGTGCTGCTGAGCTAACGCGGCGTCCCGTCTGCAGTTCTAGGTAAAGGCCCGTTCAGGCTGCTGACGTACCGGGACCGGGCGGTGCTGCTGGCGGCGGGCCGGTCCGGCGGCTCGGTGTTCCTGCAGCGGGGAGATCCCACCGGCTCCGCTGTCCTCTGCCAGTTCATGATGACGCCCGGCCTCAGCAGGACCCGCCCACACGGTGAGAAGGGACGGGTTTAACCAAGCCCCGCCCACACGGTGAGACAGGTCCCGCCCACAAGGTGAGACAGGTCCCGCCCACAAGGTGAGACAGGTCCCGCCCACAGGGTGAGACAGGTCCCGCCCACAAGGTGAGACAGGTCCCGCCCACAGGGCGAGACAGGTCCCTCCCATGTGAGACAGGTCCCGCCCACACTGTGAGACAGGCCCCGCCCACACGGTGAGACAGGTCCCGCCCATGTGAGACAGGTCCCGCCCACAGGGTGAGACAGGTCCCGCCCACAGGGTGAGACAGGTCCCGCCCACACAGTGAGACAGGTCCCACCCACAAGGTGAGACAGGTCCCGCCCACAGGGTGAGACGGGCCCCGCCCACACTGTGAGACAGGCCCCGCCCACAAGGTGAGACAGGTCCCACCCACAGGGTGAGACGGGCCCCGCCCACACTGTGAGACAGGCCCCGCCCACAAGGTGAGACAGGTCCCGCCCACAGGGTGAGACGGGCCCCGCCCACACTGTGAGACAGGCCCTGCCCACAAGGTGAGACAGGTCCCGCCCACAGGGTGAGACGGGCCCCGCCCACACAGTGAGACAGGTCCCACCCACAAGGTGAGACAGGTCCCACCCACAGGGTGAGACGGGCCCCGCCCACAGGGTGAGACGGGCCCTGCCCACACTGTGAGACAGGCCCCGCCCACACTGTGAGACAGGCCCCGCCCACACGGTGAGACGGGACAGGTCTAACCAGACAGCAGCTGATCTCACTGAACGATCCTGAGATCCCAATGTCAGTTTCCATTCAAATGAATGGGAAGAAAAAATGTGAACGCTACAAACTGGTCCAGCTGATCTGGTCTTGGTGAGATTATATTCTGCTTTTCAAATAAATAACTCCATGTTAAAATTAAGTGGAATATTGCTTTAAATCAGAGGAGAAAAATATACAAAAATAGAAATAAACATGATAATTAAGTTGTAAAGAAGAATTTTTTTTTTTCCTATCTCATAAATCATCTCATGGCCCCCTGGAGGGTCCCGGCCCCCAGGTTGAGAACCACTGTGCTAATACAAGATAGATGCAGGATCAGTGCATGAAAAGAGACTTCTTTGATGGTGTTTTTTCCGCTGCACATGCCTGGAGGTTCGCAGGTCCGGTTCCTCCTCACGTGTCGAGCAGCTAATCTGAGCATCAGAGCTTCAGACTGAACTCCGGCCAGCTTCTCCTCTTCCTCTGTTTCTCCTGTTCACACTCTGTTTGGAGCGATCTGTGTTTCCCAGTGAAAACACCGATGGAGGAGATGGACTCCCGTTGACTTTCGGTGGCAGACGGGTTCAAGGATCAGATTGCCAAATGCTAATATAGGAACCCGAGCCGCAGCCCGCGGCGGGCCGGTCGCCGAGCCAAGACTGTCCCGGCCGCCCCGTGTGGCGTTTCACACGCCTCTCGCTCTCCCTCTCTTCCCGCTTCCTCACATCAACTTCCTCTTTATTCTGCCGTCAGAAGTCAGAAGGAAAAGTCCGGTGACTCGCCGACAGACGCTGCAGGTTTGTGTTACGATATCTGAACCAGATTCCGCCGCTGAACCCGAGACAGGACCGCCTCCGGCACTAAAGCGGGACAGATGAAGCTGTCTGTCTGCTGCTGTCTGTTGCTGACCTGGAGTCAGAATTACAGCCAGTCTGGCTCTGGACCGGACGTGTGCCAAAAACAGTTGTTGTTGTTATCCAACATGCAGCCGGTCGGCCGTGGCAGCTCCTCAGCGCCAGAAATCCCATTCAGTTGTCATCGATCAGGGGAAACACTGGCCCCGCCCACCGGCCCCGCCCACCGGCCCCGCCCACTGGCCCCGCCCACCGCCCCCGCCCACTGGCCCCGCCCACACTGTGACAGAACAAGCTGTCCATTCAGAGCAGTGATTTAAATATTCAGCTTCTGAAAACAAAATCACTGAAACTTCAACAGAAGAGTTTCCCAAAATGGGAAAAGTTTCCCACTGTGATGAAATGATGCAGGAATGACTCAGCTCATTACAGAAACACTGTCTGTCTGCCTGTCTGTCTGCCTGTCTGTCTGTCTGTCTGCCTGTCTGTCTGTCTGTCTGTCTGTCTGTCTGTCTGTCTGTCTGTCTGCCTGTCTGCCTGTCTGTCTGTCTGTCTGCCTGTCTGTCTGTCTGTCTGTCTGTCTGTCTGTCTGCCTGTCTGTCTGTCTGCCTGTCTGTCTGTCTGTCTGTCTGTCTGCCTGTCTGTCTGTCTGTCTGCCTGATTTTGGATCACCTTGCTGCACAAATTTGCATATTAATGAGGAAAAATGTATTTTCTGGAAACTACTAACCCTCCTTAATGCTTTAAGATACAGAGTTTATATTAACTAGTGCAGCGCGTTCGCTTTGAGCCCGCTGCTGCAGAGCACTGTTCACTTGTTTATTCAAAGTTTGCTCCCTGTCTCTCTCTCCCTGTCTCTCTCCCTGTCTCTCTCTCCCTGTGTCTCTCTCCCTGTGTCTCTCTCCCTGTGTCTCTCTCCCTGTGTCTCACCCTGTCTCTCTCCTGTCTCTCTCCCTGTGTCTCTCTCTGTCTCTCTCTCCCTGTGTCTCTCTCCCTGTCTCTCTCTCCCTGTCTCTCTCCCTGTCTCTCTCCCTGTGTCTCTCTCTGTCTCTCTCTCCCTGTGTCTCACCCTGTGTCTCTCCCTCTCTCTCTCCCTGTCTCTCTCCCTGTCTCTCTCCCTGTCTCTCTCCCTGTCTCTCTCTCTCTGTCTCTCCCCTGTCTCTCTCCCTGTCTCTCTCCCTGTCTCTCTCTCCCTGTCTCTCTCCCTGTCTCTCTCCCTGTCTCTCTCTCCCTGTCTCTCTCCCTGTCTCTCTCCCTGTCTCTCTCTCCCTGTCTCTCTCTCTCCTCTCTCTCTTTCTCTCTCTCTGTCTCTCTCTCTCTCTCTCTCTCCTCTCTCTCTCCCTGTCTCTCTCCCTGTCTCTCTCCCTGTCTCTCTCCCTGTCTCTCTCCCTGTCTCTCTCCCTGTCTCTCTCCCTGTCTCTCTCCCCGTCTCTCTCCATGCTGATGGATTTGTTTCCGTCTCTCCAGACACGTCTCGGGTTTCCTTCGAGGCGGCCGACAGACCGAACTACTTCCTGTATGCGAGCCCCAGCGGCCAGGTGCGGCTGGCCAAGTGGGAGGAGAGCGAGGCATTCTGGGACGGCGCCACCTTCGTGCTGCACAGAGACACCTGGATCCCGGGCTTCACCTCGCTGGAGTCGCACCCCAAGCCGGGCTTCTTCCTGCACGCCACGCCGCCGCGGCTGCACCTCCTCAAGTACCGACACACCGACGCCTTCCGCAAGGCCACGCTGTTCACGCTGACAGGTCAGTGAGGCGGGAAGCGGCGAGGCGGCCGACGCATCACTTCCTGTCCCTGAAGCTCCGCTCACACTGCAGCTCTTCATGTGTTCTGATCTCATCTGATGTTTTTCTAATGAATGGTACCATCAGAATTTGTGAGTGTTGCCATGACAACAGGGCTGCCCTCAGCTGAAAAATGTCCTGAAACATTTGACTTGGTGTTCTGCAGATCTTTTACTGAGCAGAATCCAAATATCTTCCAAACTTTTCTTTGTTGCATTTTTTGATGCATTCGATGGCAGGTTGGGGTTTGAATTCGTTATGATTTTTTGACTTTCGACTGAAATATGAATATTGAATTCACTCTGACAATCTTGACAATAAAGTAAATTTTTTGTCTCAGCTGGCTGAGCAGCGTTAGCATGGGGGACAAAACCTGAACTCGGCTCAGATCATTATGGGATGTGGATCACATCCTACAGTCGATATGAACAGTCAGATGTGAGCAGGGAGGAGCTCTTTCACATGAAACCCGTCAAAGTGCCAGAGTGTGTTTGGTGGTTGGAGCAGTTTGTGTTCACACATGCCGTGCTAACGCTGCCGTTCACACGGCACCGGAAACACGTTACAGTCCACTGTTGTCATTTCCCGGAAATTACGTTTAACCGCCGGAGTGTCTGCAGTTTGAAAACACGGCGGTTAATCTCTCTGATCTCACCGTCGCTCCAATTCCACCTTTTCTTTAAAAAAGTGAAGCTGCAGCCTGGTGTCCGGCGGTTTGTTTCCCCTCCTACAGTTCAGCAGCATCCTATATCGTTGTGCTTGTTCGGTCCGTGTATGTTTTTGGTCATTCTATTTTCTTTTCAGAAACAGAAATTAAAAAAATGAAAAACGAATGGTGATAAATTTTCATTTAAAAATCTACAAATTAAAGAAGACATTTCTCGTTTTCCTGGTCAGAAACGGCAGATAAAACATAAATGACTTGATCTTACTTTTCTCCTTTGTAAAACACGGGTCGCTGTTCAATTCAGTAATTTAAACTTTATTTCATTATTTCATGTATTTTGCCAGAAACATCTGACTCGTTAAGGCTTTTCGATATTGTTTTCTTTATTTATTCTTTTTTTATTTTCTGTTTTACAAAGGAGAAAAGGAAAATCAAGTCCTTTATAAATGTTGATTCTGCCGTTTCTGACCAGGAAAATGAAAAAAAACTTCTATTTCCATTTTTCAGTTGCAGATTTTTAAATGAAAATCATATCACCATTCATTTTTCATTTTTTAATTTCTGTTTGTGAAAAGAATATAGAATGACCAAAAATACACGGACTGTGCTCGTGCCGTTAATGTTCTGGCATCGTTCACACAGACAGTCGGTGCAGAACATTAGTAACATTACAGCGTCTTGAGCTGGGAAACTGGCAGAACTGATTTACTGGCAGTTCCACACCGGCGGCTGCTCACATGACGGCATGACGTCACATTTACAGAACCGGCTGCGTGTGTGAAAGGGTCCGACCTGAAGGCCGCTGTGTGGGCGGAGCCTGACGGCGTTCAGTCAGAGCGCTGCTTAAATATTGATGTGGACTGAATGATGATGTTGGTTATTGATCGGTAGGTCCAGTGAGAAGACAGTTATCAATATCTTCTGTCTGGCCTGACAGTTTCCAAACTTTACCTGCTGTCTGACTGTATGGCAGCTGAGCAGCGCCACCCGGTGGTGAAGCAGCTGTTACTGACACAACATGCTGTGTGTGTGTGTGTGTGTGTGTGTGTGTGTGTGTGTGTCTGTGTACACAGTCCAGTGTTCAGTCCAGTGTTGATACTGAACTATCAAGTGAAAATAATTAGATCTTCAACCAAGAGCAGATGGGTATATTTGTATATAAAAATAGGCAGACTAGAGCAGGGTTAAGGTTAGGTACACAAACCTAAAAAGGTTAAGGTCAGGGTTAGGATATGTAGGTTAGGTAGATCTGGAAAGGCAAGTGTTGGTTAAGGTTGGGGTCAATGACAGTCTGAGGAGAGACTTTAATGTGTCCCAGCATGAACAAAATTCAGGCAAGACATGGGACTAAAGTCGTCACTGACGTAAAGATGGGACTCCCTAAATACATTTATCCACTAACTAAACCTATTAAAACATCTCTCTAACTCTGACCTTAACCTCCGGAGACTCCATTTTTAATCTGCTGTTTCTTCAATTTAATAAGTTCATATGGAAGATGAAGCTGTAAGAAGAAAGGGAGAAACCCTTTGTCCTAATGCTGCAAAACACATCTTTCACCTAACCCTGACCCTAAGGTTAACCCTGACCCTAAGGTTAACCCTGACCCTAGGGTTAACCCTGACCCTAAGGTTAACCCTAACCCTAAGGTTAACCCTGACCCTAAGGCCCGCTACAGACGCTAGGTAAGCAACGCTTGCAACAACGCAAAGGGCAACAGAGGGGGCGTTTCCCGTGTTCTTGCGTAACAAATGTGTCGTCCAAACTTTGTAAACTTTGCTAAACGAGCATCTACCAATGAAGAAGTAATTTCCTGTGTAAACAAATGAAAATGACAGTGGCTGATCTGGCAGTACCATCTTCTTTTCAACTTTTTCTTTTGGCAGATGGAGAATATCTAAAAGTACACATTCCTCTGCAGCAGCCATTTTAAACACCCAGCTCATATGTCAGTGCTCCAGATAATATAATACTGCCATGCTGCAGACCGGTGGCTTTACTCCCCCTGGTGGATGAATGCAGTATGACCTCAGACAGCTGGAGGAAGCTGCTGGATGTGTGTTTATGTAAGCAGACAGCTGCACGTTGCCTTGTGAGGTTCAGCTCAGACGGCAGCAGGGAAATTACTGCTGCTAAATGTAAGGCGGTGTTTCTTAGTTAATGGAAAACTCATAGCAGCCAGTAGCAGACTGGATGCTGCACATATTCTGAGCAGAAGACGATGGACTAATGGACTTCTAAATTCATATCATTACTGGCCTGTAAAAACAGCCTTTTTAGCTGTTCCAAATGTGTAACATAATATACTTTGATATTCCAGATTAAGGAGACGACATGATGATTTTTAGCCCCGCGACAGCAGGAGCTTAGATCGCAATATCTTTCAGTGGAGGGAGGGAGGGAGTCAGACTGCAGACTCTCAATCAGGAGACCAGAGTTCGATTCCCAGCAGCGACACTTCCATAAAATGCAACATCACGGGACTGTCAGACTCAGACTTGTTTTTATATCAGTAGTGTATGAGTTGGCCAGATTTCTCTAAACCCTGACTGCTTACAATGAGACCATAATAAGGTATAGTAATGAGACCATAATAAGGTATAGTAATGACACCATAATAAGGTATAGTAATGACACCATAATAAGGTATAGTAATGACACCATAATAAGGTATAGTAATGACACCATAATAAGGTATAGTAATGACACCATAATAAGGTATAGTAATGAGACCATAATAAGGTATAGTAATGACACCATAATAAGGTATAGTAATGAGACCATAATAAGGTATAGTAATGAGACCATAATAAGGTATAGTAATGACACCATAATAAGGTATAGTAATGACACCATAATAAGGTATAGTAATGAGACCATAATAAGTTATAGTAATGACACCATAATAAGGTATAGTAATGACACCATAATAAGGTATAGTAATGAGACCATAATAAGGTACAATCAGTGGTGGAAGAAGTACTCAGATCTTTTACTTAAGTAAAAGTAGAAATACCACAATATAAAAATACTCTGTTACAAGTAAAAGTTCTGCATTCAAAATGTTACTTAAGTAAAAGTACAAAAGTATTAGCATCAAAATGTACTTAAAGCAACAAAAGTAAAAGTACTCATTATGCAGAATGGCCCATTTCAGAATAATACAGTATATATTATATTATTGAATTATAATTATTGATGCATTAATGTGTAAGCATCACTTTAAGGTTGCAGCTGGAAAAGGTGGGGCTGATTTCCACTACTTTGTATACTGCTGGGTAGCTTACAGTAATCTATAATAATACATCACAATTTATTAGTTGATTATATTTTGTATTAATAATCTGAATCTGCAAAGTAACTAGTAACTTAAGTTATCAAATAAAGGTAGTGGAGTAAAAAGTACAATATTTCCCTCTGAAATGTAGTGGAGTAGAAGTATAAAGTAGCATAAAATGGTAATACTCAAGTAAAGTACAAGTACCTCAAAATTGTACTTAAGTACAGTATTCGAGTAAATGTACTTAGTTACTTTCCACCTCTGGGTACAATATATAACATATAAAACAACATATCCTGCTTTCAAAGTCGTTCCTGACCCTAACTTAGCTTACTTGCACTTAAAACATTTTAGTGAGATAAAACCTTCAACGTTTTGGTGTTGTGAACCTTCCTCAGGTATGACCTTCACAAATGACAGAGAGTGAGAGTGTGAGTGTCTTTGGTTTTTTGTTTTGTTTGTGATCTTGATACTAAAGAGTTGTGTGTTTGTCTTCAGGCCCCGGCCCGGACGCCCCGCCGGGTCCTCGCTGCCAGTGGAGGTACGACTCCTGCGTCAGTCCCTGCTTCAAAACCTGCAGCGACCCGTCGGCCGGAGCCTGCGTCACCATCCCACAGTGAGACCTTCCACCTTCAAACCCTCAGCAGCAGCAGCCTGTAGTCAGACAGCAGCTAGAGCGATTAGACTGATGTCTGGGTTCGAGCGATATATGGGGTCGATATTGTACTTTTTTATTAAATATCATCACCTCTGATATGATGGAGGTTCCTCCTGACCAAGCTACAGAAAAACAGCAAAGAAACATTATTTTCTTTGCACATTTCATATTCATTTAATTCTTCAGTTATGTTTTCTGTAAATCCCAGAGTTTCCCTACCACTGAATAGGTGGTGGTGGCATGTAGACGATTATATAGTCCATATATGCAGACGATATAGTTTTTACATGAGTGTTGTATGGATCAGGTAGTTTCTAAGTGTCGTGCTGTGTGTTGTTCTCTGCAGAGTGGAGGGCTGTCTTCCTGTTTGCCCCCCCCACATGGTCCTGGATGAGGTCACCCATAGGTGTGTCTATGTGGAGGACTGTGAGTATCCGTATTCTCAGGAAACCGCATTTCCATGGTGTTTGGCTTCCGTAATTTGACATATTTCTGGATCTCCAAGTCCAATTTAAGGCTTCATGTTTGTGTCGTAACTGATTGTCTTCATATGTCCAAATATCTCTACATAATTATGAAATGTAATGTTGTGCTTCTCAAATATGTATGAATTTGCGTCACACACCTTATGGTAGGGGATTCACTGAAAAAAAAACACACCAAAGACCCAAAATTACGTTAGAGAGTGAAATTGAAGCTGATTCTACTGTTGCACTCATTTGAAGTTTCTCTGGGGAAGAGAGCCAGTTAAATGGCAAAAATGTAAAGTGTGTTGTATCTGACACTATAAATACCGGTTAAACATTCACTCTTGAGTTAAATGAACCAACAGCAGTGCAAACGGGATTCAACAAGACGGTGGTGTAATTACAGTACATTTTATATTTTCTCTCAAAACGTAGTCATAGTGAAATGAGGCACCGCCTCCTTCTCGACGCATGAGCAGCGCTCGGCGCGTCTCTGGGTTCACTGTGAGATTTGTCATTCATCAGATCAGTTACTGAGATGTTGAAACTTTCCTACATCAAACTTAGAGGTCTAATCCTCCATGCTGAGAGGGTTGGACCCAGGAGAAGTGTTGGCCTCTTGACTTACTCTTTACACTCCTGTCTGTCTGTCTGTATCACACACTATCTACTGTTTCTGTCTGCCTGTCTTTCTCTCTGTCTGTCTCACTCACTGATTTTCTAACAGAGGTTTTATTGTTTGGGTTCAGGCATTAAGCCTCCAGTTGCCGTGCCGCCCGTCACGCCGACCAGCGCCGCGCCGACATCTGCAGCTGTTACTTCTGCAACCAGCACCAGCGCCGGCCCCCCCACCCCCTCCACCTCCACCGCCACCACCAGCGCAGCCGCCCCCCCTCCACACACAGCTCCCACCACTAAAATCACAGTTACTCTGCCCACCGTCAGCACACCACCCACCACATCCAAGGCACCGCCGGTGCTGCCGACCCGACCGGTCAGCACCGCTGCCTCTCCGGCTCCAGAGCTTCCCAGCACACCAGCACCCCCATATCCTCCAACAGCGCCCCCTGCTGTCAGGCCAGAGGTGGTAGAGCCACTGTCGACTGCCAAAGTGACCGCAGCTCCGCCTACCACTGTAACGGGTACGACGACGTGGACGAGCAGGGCTCCGAGCTCCACCATCAGCACTATCGGCCCCATAACATCCAAGATGAGCACTGCTCCCTTCTCCATCACGGCCCTGTTCTTGTTCACCTCGTCCACCAGGCCCACCGCCACCCGGGAGCCGCTCTTCACCACTACGGCCGTCAGCCTCCAGCCGTCTACCACCGCGCGGCCGACCACGAGCTTCGTCGAGGGGCCGACCAGCATCAGGACCCGTCCTCCCTTCCCGGTGCACCCAACCAGGGAGACCACAGAGGCTACAACACATCCAGCCGTGGTTACTCCGATCATAACCGCGTCCACTCCTCATCCACCTCCAGTCTCAGAGACTGCTGTGGTTACTGACAGGACGACCGTATCCAGAACCACCACCGCCGCTCACACAGACACCAGTGCAAAGCCTGTGACAGTGGAAGGAACTCCACCATCAACAACTACATTAATCCCTCCTGGTTTACCGAGTACAGCAGCCACAGCCCCTTCCCCTCTCCCGCCCTCGTCCCCTGCCGAAACAGGAACTGTATCTTTGCCGACGGTCACTTCAGCCAAAACCACAGAATCGGTCACACCAGTTGCTCCTTTCACCACACTCAAAACAACACCGTACACAGGTCCGGAGACAACAGCACCGCTTGTCTCAGTGGTTACCACAGAGAAGACTTTGCACACCGCTCCTACTGAGCTGGCAACTTCCACAACACATGTTCCTGAGTTACCAGTATCAACCCCAATCCATGTTGTGCCAACCACAACCGTACCGCCTGTTCCCATCTCAGCCACTTCAGAACTGCTAACAACAACAAAGAAGGTGACCGTACCTGTATCCACTGTATCTGAAATGCCTGGAGTTACCACAACAACAGCTGTGGTTCCACCATTGAAGATTACAGACACTACAACCGCTCCTCTGCCAACCTCTACAGCCTATACCGAGAGAACCTCCTGGTCTGTCGGTGTCCCAACAACAGAGAGAACCACTCAGCCCACAACTGCAAGACCTCCACAGGTTCCAGAAACACCCACCGTCTCCACAAGACCTCCGGTCACAACGAAACCAACTGTAAGGCCGGTGTCCCTTGCAGAAACCACTACCGTCCGGCTGCCAACAGTGTCAGAGAGCTCCACTCTTGGCCCGTCCACCATGAGCACCTCTGAGCCGTGGCGGCCCCCACACCGGGAGACGACCTCCACCCCGATCTACACCACCGAAAAGATGACCCCTCCTGAGGTCACCTCCAAAACTGTCACCCCACCAGTCATTTCCACCTCCACTACTCAAATTCCTCACCTTCCAGTAACAACACAGCCGGTCACCGCCACCACAGCAACTTCAGTTGCCACAGCCATCACCGCCAGAACTACGGCTTTCCCCGAGATTCCAACCACAGAAGTTACAGCCGCCACAACCAGAAAACCAGTTACTCCTGAGCCACCACTACCTGGTACACCTGAAACACTTCTCACCACGGCCTCTACCAGAGCGCCGCCTGGTGTCGTTACCACAACACTCAGACCTGTCACCGTACGGCCGGTCACAGAGACTACACTTCCAGTGACAGGCAGAGTTGAGGTTTTGACAAGCGCGACAACAGCGCCGCGTCCTTCTTGGTCTCCGCTGCACACAGCCACCTCCACCGCTGTTCCAAGACCCACAACCTACCCAGAAAGAGTCACGACCCGGGTGGTGTCCACTGCACGAGCCACACCGGCTACAACCACAAGGATCACAAGAACGACGACGGTCAGGACGACATCCAGGGCTCCAGTGACAACAAGAGTTACCCCGAGAGTCACGACGGAGAGGTCAACCATCAGGCCAAGCACTGCAAGGGTTACCGTAGTAACAAGACCTCCAGCAGTAACCACCAGATCAACCACTGTCGGTCCGCCGACCGTCACTCCACGCCCGGGCATAACAACTGCACCGGGAGTCCCGTCTACAACCGTCGCAACATCCAGTGAGCCGGTCACCACAGCCAGCACTACTGAACGCGTCCGTATAACCACAGAGGTTCCCATCATGACCAGTATGACCGCTGCAGTCCCAGTTCCTACTCTGACTCCAGTCACAGTATCCACAGCCGTCCCCACAGCGCTCACCAGAGAGCCGACCACAACATCTGAGAAGGTTTTGACCACAAAGGAGATTGAGGTTTCTCCATCCACAGCCAGAACAGTGACGCCTCCGTCTGCCAAGCCGCCCTTCACCCAGACACCCGGTACCGCCCCTTCTGCCACTCCTGTCCCTTCTGCCACTCCTGTCCCTTCTGCCACTCCCGTCCCTGCTGCCACTCCGGTCCCTGCTGCCACTCCTGTCCCGGCAGTGACTCCAGGCCCGGCGGTGACTCCGGTCCCGGCGGTGACTCCGGTCCCGGCGGTGACTCCGGTCCCGGCAGTGACTCCTGTTCCGGCGGTGACTCCGGTCCCTGCTGCCACTCCTGTCCCAGCGGTGACTCCGGTCCCTGCTGCCACTCCTGTCCCAGCGGTGACTCCGGTCCCTGCTGCCACTCCTGTCCCAGCGGTGACTCCTGTCCCGGCGGTGACTCCGGTCCCCGCGGTGACCCCAGTCCCACCAGTGACCCCGGCCCCGGCGGTGACCGTGGCCCCGGCGGTGACCCCGACCCCGGCAGTGACCCCAGTCCGACCGACCGAGCCAGACAGAGTAGATCTCACCAGTCCAGAGCCAACAACATCTGCTGCACCGGTGTCTCCATACACACCGGTGGAAACGACAACACACACCGCAGAGGTCACAACATCCATGACTATACCACCTACCAGGATGTGCACAGTGGGTTAATTTATTATACAGCCTTCCTGTTTCTCATTATATGAACATATCGTTAAGAGTTAACACTAGAAAGGCCGATGGATGTTGGGGGTCTAAGAGAAGAAGAAGAGGGTTTATATGATTAGAACTGCTGTGTCCTTGCATGATTTACAAATAGTCACATGTAAAAACCCGCATGTGAAAGAGCAGTAAGAGCATAAAAGAACAGAAAAAATACAAGACACAATTAAAAAAGAGGTTAAAAATGAACACATAAAAAAACAGAGTTAAAGTATAAAAAACATTACATGAAGCAAGTCTATTCATAGTATTCTCATGATGTCACATGCATGTCCTACCAATCTGGTGCTTTACCATACACACAGCTCATTGGCTGTGGCTGTCATTTGATTATAATCGCCTGTTAATTTATTACAATAACCTGTTATTTTCTTACCGAGATGGCCGTGTGCTGATGTAATAAAATACTATGAATAGAAGTGCGTTTTAAGAAGTGATTTGGGACCCCGCCGGGGGTCGCAAGATCATTTTGGTGGGGCAAGACATGATTTGTGGGATATGAAAAAAACATATTTCTGCTATACAAATTTATTGTTTATTCGTATAGCAGTTTGTTTGTTTGTTTATTTATTTTATTGTGTATTTTTTCTGATTTGTCTGTAATTTTGGCTTTTTTCTTCCAAATTCTGAATAGTTTTCAGCCTCTAGGCCTCTATCAAATGAAACAACCTGAAAAGGGAAAATCATTCTTCGGTTGAACTGTTCCTCCATATGCAGCCTGTGGGGTTTTTTTTCATTTTAAGGGGTCACACACCAAAAAGGTCGAGAACCACTGATTTGAAAATGATACTGATAAGTTCGTCAGGAACGGCGTTCCACAGTGACCCTTGGTATATTTATGTTGTACTGTATGCTGTATGTGTGATGACAGCCGGTCTCTGTGTTTCCGTCCCAGCCTCCTTATGCCGAGTTCATCGATGAATGCACCAAGTACATCTGTGTGAACTACCAGCTGGTTCTGTTCAACAAGTCTCAGAGCTGCCCCTTCACCGCCCCCCCGCCCAACTGTGGCCTGCTGGGCTTCGCCATACTGGTCAATGGAGACAAGTGCTGCCCTCAGTGGGACTGTCCATGTGAGGAACACACACACACACACCTACCCCCACACACACACACACACACACTCACACACACAGATACTTATGTTACTTACAACAAATGATCATTCCAAAATGCTATTTATCCATTTTTGCTACCTGAAATGAATGAGGCAATATTTGTAAAACATAAATGATTCTGTTTAAAACTGAACTATTTTATAAGCAAATGTCTTCAGATGACTCCTAACTGCAGCATTAACCTATGATGTGCTTACCTTTCATGCCAACAGTCAAAACTCTCCCATTTTGACTGTGTCATTTTTGTAAATGATGGATATCTCATTTTGGAAAGAAATTCTTCAGTTTTATTACACCAAAAAAAAGAATCCCACTGTGTTCCTCTGTGAGTTTGTGTTTCCTTCAGCCGTTCAGCGTCGGCTCTGCTGTGTCTTCCAGGTCGATGCTCCATCTTCCCGGATCTGAACGTCATCACGTTTGATGGGAACAGCGTTGCGATCTACAAAGCGGCCTCATACATAGTGACCCAGCTGCCCAACGAGACGGTCAGCGTCCTGGTCCAGGAGTGTCCCGCCGACTCCGAGTCCGCAGTGAGTCCAGATCTCTCTTACCTGGTCTTCTCAAAGCGATGGGAACACGCTCGACAGAAAGGACATCTAGCGATGCTCAGAGAGCGTTCCTCACTGACCGTCCCAACACAGTTTCCCAGAAGTCTGGACCCTCTGATCCTGAAACATCTGTGAACTGTTACTGTCTGCTATTAATGTTCTCTACTGTCTCACATATTCCTCTATTACTGTACTCTATTACTATAATCTGTCTGTCTGTCTGTCTGTCTGTCTGTCTGCCTGTCTGTCTGTCTGCCTGTCTGTCTGTCTGTCTGTCTGCCTGTCTGTCTGTCGGTGACATCTTGAACTAAACATTGTTGGATGTCCTCTGTGTGTTTCTCGTTCCTTTGAACAGACATTCTGCAACAAGATGCACAAACAAACTAATACTTGAATTTCCTACCAGCTAATGAACTTCTCTCCAACATGGCTGCTAAGTGGCTGCTGTATGTTTTTGTAAACTCTTCTGTCATTGATTTGTGTTTGCGGCTGATTTCGATCTGATTTTCTTCTTCTTTCTAAAGCTCCTCTGGAACTTCACCAACCTCTGCCTGGTGGCGCTCAACATCACCCACAAATCCAACCACATCGTCGTCAACAGACTGCAGAGGAGGGTGAGGCGCTCGCTTTCCTTCCTGAGTTTTACTTTATATCTGTATTTATACTCCAAATTAATTCTCAACCCGATAAAATCCATTTGAAACGTCCCTTTTCGTCGGTTTCAGCTCTACGTCAACTCGAGGTACGCCAAGCCTCGATTCAAAAAGTTCGGCTTCGAGGTCCTGGACACGGGCAACATGTACCTGATCCGCAGCCCGGCGGGTCTGAAGCTGCAGTGGTTCCACAGCACCGGCATGATGGTGATCGAGACGGAGAGCGCCGGCAGCCGGCTGCCCACCATGGGCCTCTGTGGTCAGTTCCTGTGTTAGAGCTGTACTGTAGACCTCTATCATGCACTGATCCTGCATCTGTCCTGCAGCAGTACACAAGTCTTTCTTCAATGTTACACAATGGAACCAAAATAGTATATTATAACACAAAAATCTAATGCCTGAACCAAGTGGTCTTTGTAATGTTGGTCAGCTGAAATGAGAGCAAGATGATTCCTCTTGTGACGCAGCAGAGCAGCGTTAGTGCAGCAGCAAGAAGTCGTTCTGCCGGAGAAACGTTCAGTCAGTCAGCAGTCTGAAAGATGTTGTGCGTTTTTCACATTCAGAGGTAAATATGTCTCGACTGAAATAATTGTTCAGAACAAAAGTAAAGTAACTTTGCTGCCCTCCGGTCTCAGCGGCTTTTGGATTCCAAGATTTTTGGAACAGACAGGAAGCTCTAATGAAGGTTACAGGATCCAAACTGCAGCTCGCTCTCTGTCCACCGGCTGCTTTACTGACTTCTCCAACAAGGCAAAGTCATCATCAAGTCCTTAATAAGTTCAACATATTGCTGAGTTATCTCATCACCAAAATGTTAGAGAGTTTGGTATCAAAGCGTCTCGTCGAGGCGGCGAAGATAATAACATACTTCAGTCTGGTTTCCATTAAGGTTAATTTATAGTTCAAAGTGTCTCTGTATCTTACTGCTCCTCCCAAAACTGTAACTGAGCGCAGAGCGTCACAAGACCAGAAGAGCTGTGATTGGCCGCTCGGTGGCTCC